>NW_020664562.1:40552235-40582545 GCF_002925995.2 Terrapene triunguis | reverse complement strand
GCTTGCAGCAAGTAATCTGGTATCATTGCATGACAAAGCCTGGCAGCATATGGTCCCGGTGTTTGCTGGCATTCAAGCAACATCCGTTCTTTATCTCGCTGTGTAATCCTCAGGAGAGTGATATCACTCATGATAACCTGGTTGAAATACCGGAATTTAATTAAGGGGACAGAGGTGGCCGTTCCTACTGGGCTGTTTGCCTGTGGCTGAAAAGAAATCCTTCCCTGCAGTTAGCCAAGCGCAGGGGGGTGGGGGTGGGGGGAATTGGCCCTGAGCTTTTCGCGTTTGGCTAGCAGGGATCTTCCCTGATACCAGCCACGCAGTGGGGGGAGGGATAAAGCGATCATCCAGAGAATTGGATGGGGGAGTTAGTTTGTTTTCTGCTGCTGAAGGTTAACAGGAAAACCACAGCACTCAATGAGCTTTGCTTGGTATGTGGGAAAGGAGGGCGCAGAAGCCGAAAGACAATGGCTTACCATGGCCACATGCAAGCCGAATTCTGTTGCCCGGACCTGCGTCTGTGATCTCTAGCAGCAAAGCCACAGGCACTCAATATTAAGAGGCAAAATGCGACCTTGCACAGAAATCACATGTGCTATGTAACGTGAATAGTGTTGGTCACCGTGAAAGAGTATACGCATTGTTCTGCAAAATGTATCTTTTTAAAAAATTCTCTCCTTTTTTCCCTCCCTCCAGCAGCTGCAAATTCTTCAAGCCTCCCTCCTCCGTCCCGAAGGCTGTCTTAGATAAGGCATCGGAAAAAGAAGACGCGAGACGATATGTTTGCAGAAATCATGGAATCCACCCACAGTGAAAGAGCTCATCTGAATGAGTGGAAGGACACGGTTTCAAAGTATAGGAAAGAAGCCAGTGAACATGAGGACAGGAGGGACCAACGTGAGGACAGGAGGGACCAACGTGAGCAGAGGAGAGACGCTCGAGATGAGAGGTGGCGGCAGGAAGATCAGAGGAGGCAGGATGCAACGCTGGGGCTGCTGCGTGAGCAAACAGACATGCTCCGGCGTCTGGTGGAGCTTCAGGAACGGCAGCAGGATAACAGAGTGCCGCTAAAGCCCCTGTATAACCCCCCTCCCTCCTCACCATGTTCCATAGCCTCCTCACCCAGACGTGTAAGAACGCGGGAGGGGGAGACTCCGTACACCTTCCCATTCCACCCCAGTGGACAGCCCAAGCAAAAGGCTGTCATTTTTTTAACCTTTTTTTAGTGGCCTTTTCCTTCCCGCTGATCCTCCTCCCAAACCCCACCCGGGTTCCCTCCCTCTTTTTATAATCAATGAATAAAGAATAAATGATTTTTAAACGATAGTGACTTTATTTCGTTTGAAAGCAAGCTGGGGGAAGGGGGAGGGTGGGTTCCTTACAGAGAATGAGTCAATAAAGGGGGCGGGTTTTCATGAAGGAGAAACAAACAGAAATTTCACACTGTAGCCAGGCCAGTCATGAAACTGGTTTTCAAAGCTTCTCTGATGCATAGCGCTTCCTGGTGTGCTCTTCTAATCGCCCTGGTGTCTGGCTGCGCGTAATCAGCAGCCAGGCGATTTGCCTCAGCCTCCCACCCTGCCATAAAGGTCTCCCCCTTACTTTCACAGAGATTGTGGAGCACACAGCAAGCAGAAATAACAATGGGGATATTGGTTTGGCTGAGGTCTGAGCGAGTCAGTAACGATCACCAGCGACCTTTTAAACAGCCAAATGCACATTCTACCACCATTCTGCACTTGCTCAGCCTGTAGTTGAACAGCTCCTGACTCCTGTCCAGGCTGCCTGTGTATGGCTTCAAGAGCCATGGCATTAAGGGGTAGGCTGGGTCCCCAAGAATAACTATTGGCATTTCAACATCCCCAACAGTTATTTTCTGGTCCGGGAAGTAAGTCCCTTGCTGCAGCCGTTTAAACAGAGTAGTGTTCCTGAAGACGCGAGCATCATGAACCCTTCCCGGCCAGCCCACGTTGATGTTGGTGAAACGTCCCTTGTGATCCACAAGTGCTTGCAGCACCATTGAAAAGTACCCCTTGCAGTTTATGTACGGTACCCTGGTGCTCCGGTGCCAAGATAGGGATATGGGTTCCATCTATCGCCCCACCACAGTTAGGGAATCCCACTGCAGCAAAGCCATCCACAATGACCTGCACATTTCCCAGAGTCACTACCTTTCATAGCAGCACCTCAGTGACTGCTTTGGCTACTTGCATCACAGCAGCCCCCACAGTAGATTTGCCCACTCCAAATTGATTCCCGACTGACCGGTAGCTGTCTGGCGTTGCAAGCTTCCACAGTGCTATCGCCACTCGCTTCTCAACTGTGAGGGCTGCTCTCATCTTGGTATTCTGGCGTTTCAGGGCAGGGGACAGCAAGTCACAAAGTTCCATGAAAGTGCCCTTACGCATGCGAAAGTTTTGCAGCCACTGGGAATCGTCCCACGCCTGCAACACTATGCGGTCCCACCAGTCTGTGCTTGTTTCCCAGGCCCAGAATCGGCGTTCCATGGATAGAACCTGCCCCATTAACAACATGATCTCCAAAGCACCGGGGCCTGCGGTTTGAGAGAATTCTGTGTCCATGTCCATGTCCTCATCACGCTTGTCGCTGTGCTGCCGTCGCCTCCTCGCCTCGTTTTTCTGGTCCTGGTTCAGCATAAACTGCACAAGAACGCGCGACGTGTTTACAATGTTCATGACTGCTGTCTTGAGCTGAGCGGGCTCCATGCTTGCCGTGGTATGGAGTCTGCAGTGTTCACCCAGGAAAAAAGGCGCAAAATGGTTGTCTGCCGTCCGTTGCTTTCATGGAGGGAGGGAGGGGTGAGGCTGTACCCAGAACCACCTGCAACAATGTTTTTTGCCCCATCAGGCACTGTGATCTCAACCCAGAATTCCAATGGGCGGGGGAGACTGCGGGAACTATGGGATAGCTACCCACAGTGCAACGCTCCAGAAATCGACGCTAGCCCCGGTACATGGACGCACACCGCCGAATTAATGTGCTTAGTGTGGCCGTATACATTCGACTTTATACAATCTGTTTCCCAAATTCGAATTATATAAATTCGGATTAATCCCGTAGTGTAGACATACCCTTTGTGATAGACCCAGACCAGTTGGGAACAGCAGAGTAGCAGAAGGGAGATATACTGGCCACTGGATAAGTAGTTTTCTGTTCCCTGAGTGACCAGAGCAGGGGCTGCTCCAGGCTAATAGACCACCTGACTCCAATTAACCTGCTAAGAGTCAGGTGAGGCAGTTAAGCACCTGACTCTAATTAAGGCCCCTCTGATGCTATAAAAGGGCTCACTCCAGTCAAGCCAGGGGGAGCCAGAGGAGAGGATGTGTGTGTGAGGAACTGGGAGCAAGAGGCGCAAGAAGCTGAGAGTGAGTAGGCGTAATGCTGGAGGACTGAGAAGTACAAGTGTTATCAGACATCAGGAGGAAGGTCCGGTGGTGAGGACAAAGAAGGTGTTGGGAGGAGGCCATGGGGAAGTAGCCCAGGGAGTTGTAGGTGTCGTGCAACTGTACCAGGAGGCATTCTAGACAGCTGCAGTCCACAGGGCCCTGGGCTGGAACCCGGAGTAGAGGGCCGGCCCGGGTTCCCCCCATACCTCCCAACTCCTGATCCAACACAGGAGGAATTGACCTGGACTATAGCTTCTACCAGAGGGGAAGGTCTCTGGACTGTTTCCTGACCCACAGGGTGAATCTGTGAAGTGAGCAAATCCACCAATAAGCGCAGGACCCACCAAGGTAGAGGAGGAACTTTGTCACAATTTATATAGCGTTTAAATGGTACATAAACCGTCCGCACGGGGTGAATTTCACCCCAAATGTGGCCAAACTAATCCACTATAAAAGTAACAGCTCACCCATTGAATTTATTATAGTCCTTTAGATAACTGTATCCTAGCTTTTAAGAGTGCTCCCTATCTAGAGGTTCTTTATAGGTGGGGCTTGTCGACATGGGGATGCTCAGTAAAGTTAATCCAAATTAACTAAAATATGTGAATTACAACTGGATTAATTAAACTGCATTAAACTCCTGTGTGGAGACTCTCATTCAGAACTGAAGTGGCCTTAATTTGGTATGCCTTAATTAACAAAGCTAAACTAAACTGAGACCACTTCAGTGTCAAATAAGTGTGTTCACATAAGAGTTTAACGCAGTTAAACTAATCCAGTAGTAAATCACATCTTTTCGTTAATTTGGATTAACTTCAGGGAGTGTCTCCATGTAGACAGCTCTAAAAATGCTACACTTCAGTTCCCATCTTCATTCTGAGTACATTCCAAACAACCCATCTGTGTCATGTACCTCCATACAAAGTGGGGCTAATAATGCATAACCATTTTCGTAAAGTGCTTAAAAGTCCTAGATAAGTGCTAAGCTTTGTTAATGATAGTGTGAGCTAGTGGTTATAGCATCAGTCTAGGACTCAAGCCTCCTTGATTCTATTCCTAACTATCACTGAACCCACTGTGTAACTTAAAGTAACTTAAAGACAAATAGAGTTACAAAGAGACACCATATAAACGGTGTTAATTGCCTTAGCCATTGGAGCATCCTTTCTTTGATTTACAAACTAAAATTCATAAAATTCTAAAAAGGATCTCTAAATAAATGTTCATGTCCTGACCCCAAAATAATTCAGGGGGCCACTCAAAGCTTGACAAGACCTCTTATGTTGTGCCCCAAAGATCAGTAATCTCTGGCTCTTGTGATCCACCGGAGAAATGTTAGGCTTTCTACTGACAACACCCCACTGCCATTTTCTGAGTGTTCAGATGTTGGAACTGCCAGCAGGAGTGGTACAGCAGATCATAACCATTTTAATAGACTCTCTCAGATATGGGACTTCACACATCATAACACCACCTTGAACTGCACTTGGAAACAACACTTAGCTAGTGCAGACTAAGGAGCACTGGTGTTATATGCTCATTAGTACCCACCCCCATTCAAGAAATGAGTCACCAAATTCTAAACCAAGTGAAGCTTCTATGTGCAGCACCACAAAGCGAGCATTATAGTAATGTAGTCTTGAGGTTACAAAAGCATGAATTACTGGACTGAAGTCCTAAACAGAAAGAAATGGTAAAACCACCCTCCACACTGCATCATTTTGTGACAGCCTCAGCCCAGACTGAAATTCATGCCTGCAATTTTGCACCATGCAACTTTTGGCATGTTCAAAGCCATTTTCGCACATGTACATTGGGTAAGTATATGAGCAGTTCAGAGACCACATTCGAAACTGTGGCCCACTGGCAAGTGCAAAGAAATTTTTTTCCAAACAATTAAATCTCAGAGCTGTGGAGGTTTAACAAAGCCTGTTTTCTGTGTTCATGTTTTTTATTAACAAAAGCCTGTCTTCTAGTTCATGCCAAGATCTATCATACAAACATGCAAGTTTACAAGGAAGTTGTATTTAATTTAATGTGTGTTTTGAATCTTCAGTTAAAAAAAAAAGGCCTTCAAAGTTGGCAATGTCCCTTCATTTCAGCTGTACATGCTTCCATTAAGAAGTCGCTACTAAAGGAAATTATTTTTCCATTTGACAGAGGAAAAGTTAGGTCTGTGCAAAATGCATGAGTGAAATTCATCCCCAGACAGAAGGACGAACAAGCCTATGCACTGATTAAATCCCATTTAAACCCTATTTTCATCACTTAAGTGATGCATAGGCTTTTTCCTGGCTTCCACCCATAATGTACTTACTACCATGAGTACACCCATTGAAATCAATGAGATTACTCACTGTAGTAAGCACTAGTCTCAATAGTAAATCAATGAGATTCTGGCCCTATTCAAGTCAATGGAAATTTTTCCATTAACTTTAACGGAGCCAGGATTTCATCCAATATATTCAGGATTAGGCTTTTAGATTCCAATCTCACAAAGATTTATGCATGTGCTTAATTTTAAGCATGTGGGTAATCCCACTGAAGTCAAGTGAATTTCAAACTTCAAAGCAATTATAATAAATTAAACAAACAAACAGTAATAAGTCACCAGGACCAGATGGTATGCACCTAAGAAGTCTGAAGGAACTCAAATACGAAATTGCAGATCTACTAACTGTGGTATGTAACCTATCACTTAAATCAGCTTCCATACCAGATGACTGGAGGATAGTTAATGTGATGTCAATTTTTTTTTAAAAGGCTCCAGAGATGATCCTGGCAACTACAGGCCAGTAAGCCTAACTTCAGTACCAGGCAAGTTGGTTGAAACTATAATAAAGAACAGAATTATCAGACACATAGATGAACACAATTTGTTGGTGAAAAGTCAACACTGCTTTCGTAAAGGGAAATCATGCCTCACGAATCTATTAGAATGCTTTGAGGGGGGTCAATGAACATGTGGACAAAGGTGATCCAGTGGATGTAGAGTACTTGAGCTTTCAGAAGACCTTTGACAAGATCCCTCACCAAAGGCTCTTAGGCAAAATAAGCAGTAATGGAATAAGAGGGAAGGTCCTTTCATGGATCAGAAACTGGTTAAAGGACAGGAAACAAAGAATAGGAAAAATGGTCAGTTTTCAGAATAGAGAGAAGCAAATAGCAGTGTTCCCCAGGGACCTGTACTGGGACCAGTCCTATTCAACATATTCATAAATGATCTGGAAAAGGGGGTAAACAGTGAGGTGGCAAAGTTTGCAGATGATGCAAAATTACTCAAGATAGCTAAGTCCAAAGCAGACTACAAAGAGATACAAAGGGATCTCATTAAACAGGGTGACTGGGCAACAAAATGACAGATGAAATTCAAAGTTGCTAAATGCAAAATAATGCATATTGAAAAACATAATCCTTACTATACATACAAAATGATGGGGTCAAAATCAGCTGTTACCATTCAAGAAAGAGATCTTGGAGTCATTGTGGCTAGTTCTCTGAAAATATCTGTTCAATGTGCAGCAGCAGTCAAAAAAGCCAAGAAAATGTTAGGAACCATTAGGAAAGGGATAGATAATAAGACAGAAAATATAATGCCACTATATAAATCCATGGTACACCCACATCTTGAATACTGTGTGCAGTTCTGGTTACTGCATCTCAAAAAAGATATATTAGAATTGGAAAAGGTACAGAGAAGGACAACAAAAATGATTAAAGGTATGGAACAGCTTCCATATGAGGAGAGATTAAAAAGACAGACCGTTCATCTTGGAAAAAAGACGATTAAGGGGGGATATGATAGATGTCTATAAAAGCAAACAAGGAAGTGTTATTTACTCCTTTACATAGCACAAGAACCAGAGGTCACCCAATGAAATTAATAGGCAGCAGGTTTAAAACAAACAAAAGGAAATTTCTCTTCACACAACACACAGTCAACCTGTGGAAACTCTTTGCCAGAGGATGTTGTGAAGGCCAAGACTATAACAGGGCTCAAAAAAATAATTAGATAAGTTCATGGAGGATAGGTCCACCAATGGCTATTAGCCAAGATGGTCAGGAATGCAACCCCATGCTATGAGTGCCCCTAAGCCACTGACTACCAGATTCTGGGACTGGACAATAGGAGATAGATTGCTTGATGATTGCCCTGTTCTGTTCATTCCCTTTGAGGCATCTGGCATTGGCCACTGTCAGAGGACAGGATACTGGGATAGATGGACCACTGGTCTGACCCAGTGTGGCCATTCTTATGTTCTTAAATTAACTTATGTTTTTAAAAACACACTAAAAATACCTTAAGGTATGTATACAATGGACACTGGTGTGTAGGGTAGATGTAGCTTTAGTGTTTTCTCAACATTACATATTTACACATTATACACAGATGTAATCTGTAACACACACATAATATATTAACTTTCAGCATTTATTAAATAGCAAGATAGATGTATGATTTCCCCATCCTTCATTTTATTAATTATAATAATATGCAGATATTTGTACAATTTAGTTTGCTTTAATAGGAGGGTTTTTAGTTCAACTTACAGTTTATTTACTAAGTTTTTTCCCTACATTTTTAAAACCAGTAAAGACTAATTTTCATAAATGATATATTACAAACCAGGCCAATTGCTTGTTGTATCAGATTTGGAATGTGTTGCTATACCTTTATTCTCCTGAGCATTACAAGGTTCAGTGCTGGAAAATAGTTTGCACTTCATTTGTCCATGTACTAATTTTGAATTAAAGAGGTCCACATAAATCCTTCTGAAATATGATGCAATTAAGTCTGGACTATTTGTAAAAAGGACATGTGGCTGCAATTATAATGGCTAAACATCTTGGTAACACATTGACTTATTAGTGCCATAAGTAGTTTGTGCAACACATGCTGAGTAGTCCTCAAAGGAATAAATCTTAACAGTGAGCTATGTTTTAAAATTTTTAAAATCCTGATAATTTTTAAAACTCATGATAAACTATCAGCATAAAATTTCATTACCCTGCCAGTTCTACACAGGGGGGAGACTCTCTATATGAGGAAGTGGCATGGGGCAGGGAGAGGGAGCTGCCTTTGATGTACCAGTTCCCCTCTTCCTCTGGACCCAATGCTGGGAACTTTTCAGGTCTATGATCTGCTCTGGGGCTGGGGACATTCCTCCCTGAAAGTTGGTAGAGTCCCAGGGGCACCTATGGCTACTGACTGGGAGTGGATACCAAGGAACCATACCTGTTTGGTTTTTGATTTCACATTTGAGCAGTCACTTACCGTTTTGCATACATTTACTGTATTTAGGTCTTATCAGGGGAGCACTTAGAAGTCCCATCAAGACTGTGATCTCATCGTGTTAGCCAACATACAAGCATAAAGCAAGAGTCAGGCTCTGAGCCAAAAAGCTAAAGCCCTGAATTTCAGCAAAGCACTTAAGCACCTACTGCAATGGGAGTTAAGCACATGCTTAAGTGCTGAACTGGGGCCTAAACAGGTAAGAGAGAAGAAGAAAGGAAAGATTATCAGCCCCAATATCTATTTTCAAATTTGCCCTTTCTTAATTTATTTCTGATGTCCCAACCTTTGCTGTGTGTGTCTATTAAAGGACTGAACCAAGAAATGTATTTTGCTATTTGTATTTTGCAATTTGAGCCAAGAGTGATTCAGTTTTGAAAAATGGTTACTTTTGTTATCTGCTGTATGATATTATAATGTTGCATAGAAGTATGCCATGTATACATACTATAGTGTGAAGTTCCTCCAGCTATGGCTGGTCTTCTTTATCTCTTGCTAATCTAGTATGACCACCATCATCTTGGTCAACATCAGGGACTGAACTAGGGACATCCAGAACTAAAAGCACAAACTTGTATTACTGGGGCTAAAGGACCAGCTCCTGAAGCTAGGAGCTGTAAAAGACTCTCGTCTTCTGTAGGCTCACATCTTCTAAAAGGCTCGTATCTTTTGAGACCGTAGGCCTTCTACATCATCTCTCTCACATTGGAATATTGGCAAGGTGGCCATGTGAGAAGGAGATCTGAAGATGTTATAAATGGCAAGAGTTTTCTAGGCCTCAGACCTTGATGAGAGAACTCTTTACTACATGAGAATGACATATGCACCAGGAATCTTATTTGTAATATTTCAAGTGCCTACTGTTGTTGTTTTTTTAAACTGCAGTCTGAATGAGATACAAGAAGAATGACATAACATGAATCATTAAACATTAACTACCTATCATCTCTCGTTTACTACTGAGTGATCAACTCCCATCTCCAATCGGGTCCATGATACCAGCTTCCATCACCCCCTTGTTAAATTTTCAAACAAGCACCCTCATGATTTCTCCCATACAGCTCCACACACTTGGGAGGAGCTCTCCATAAACATTCCACAAAGATACCTTATCCTCCTCCTCAGGCCGGCTTTAGGCACCAGCGTTGCAAGCATGTGCTTGAGGCAGCACCTTTCAAGGGGTGGCATTCCGGCCCTTTGGGGCGGCACTTTGCTTCGGCCGCAGCACTCCGGCTTTTTTTTTTTTTTTGGCTTGGGGTGGCAAAAAACCTGAAGCCAGCCCTGCTCCTCCTTCAAACTCTCCTTTGCTGTAATTCCTACAAAAAAAACTTGACAACAGTTAGGCTGCTGGTGTGCTGAGACCGCTGCCTATTGTGCCAAGCAATATTGTCTCACTGTTTCTTTGTTCTCCCCATCTGTCTGTATTTACCTGTTATTGTCTCATACTTAGATTGTAAGGTCTTTGGGGCAGGGACTGCCTTTTTTTCTGTGTTTGTACAAGGCCTAACCCAGGGGGTTCTGGTCCATAACTGGGTTCATAGGTGCTATGGTAATATAAATAGCAAACAATCACCCCCAACATCTTATCTATAGCATCTGCAAATGTAAAGACAAAAGTAACTGGAAATCTCATTTGCCTTTCAACCCCCAATCCTTCTGGTTCTCTGCTTTATTCTCCAACATTGTAGAAAAAGCTTATTTTCTTCATTACATGCCTTTCACTGAACTAGATCAGAAAATCCTTCTAATCTCCAAAGGGCTCATTTCCTTTAGAATTAAGACACTGAGTCAGTTGTTTCTTTAGCTCCAGTGACCTTTCTTTCCCCACTAGCTAGGGGGCTTGATTTTTTCCACAGGAGAACATGTAATATAAACATAATCAGTCCTTTCAATTCATGTAGTTCTTAGCTCCAGCAACAGCTTCCTTTACTTTGAGATTTTCTGATAGAGACTCTTTCTAAAGTAACATCAGGCCCATAGCAGAAGTGTGTGTGGGGGGGGAGGGGGGGGATTAAAAGACCTTAAATCCTAACATTCACATAATGCCAAGATAAAAATGCACCTGGACCTTGTCATTGAAAATTAATATAAGCCAAGGTATGTGATACCCTGCTGCTAATTAACAGAGTCCTGTTAGATTCCCCTTTCCCCTTATACTAATTAGTTTAGGGGGGAAATTCACACACACACAAACACACATAGATAAAATATCCACAGGACTCCATTGTTAAGAACAACACTTGCAGGGGGCTGGGTAAATCTGTGTGTGTAATTTTAAACACCTGATTGCCTGAAGCATGCAGGTGGGAGAAATGTTGACTAAGTGGTGCAAGTCTTTAAAACTGCCATCAGTTTGCATGATCATTCAGATTTCTCATTAGTAGTATGAATAATTTATCTGCAGCCTCATAAACCAGGAGAATGATACTTTTGTTGTCTACTGAACTAGCAATGGGGTCACTTGCCACCAAAAAGACAGAAAAAATTCTAAACAATAAAATCTGCCGTCTTAAAGCATGATCATTCCTTGCCAGAACTTTCAGATGTATTGTAAAGACACCAGTTATTCTAGGACAGGACATTCCTTTCCATAACCTAGAGAAAGCTTCACAAAGCATTTAATAAGTTTTTAAAAGCTGTTCTTGCTTTAATTTACCCCCATTTGCTTCAAATAACAGTTGCAGTAAGTACTGATTTTTTTAAAAAATATAGTATTAGTATTTAGACATTTTCTAAAATGGATTTCAAGTTAGCTTGAGGAAGTTTGAAAGTCCTGTAAGGAATAAATATTGCTTCTAATCTTTCAAAGCACAAACTGTAGCATTAGTGTTATCTGCTCTTGCCAAACGTAAAAAGCATATAGTGGTCTTTAGGCACCCAGCAGTGTTTCTTGGAAGGACAATGAAAGAGTGAATGGCAAAAGCCTGCCAAAAGGAAAATCAAAGCCATACCTGCAAACTGCAATACAGCTCTAGGAATCCCTTCAGACTTTTCTTTTCATGTGTTTGAAACTGAAACTTTTCAAAATGCTGGTATGGTTCCTTAAAGTCACTTTACTTCTTAAAACTAAACAACTTGGGGGGCGGGGGAAGAGAGAGAGAGAAAGAAAGAAAGAAATAGGCATTAAATGTAACTGTCCCAAAGCAATCTCTTCAGAGGAAAAGAGCCTTAAAATGCAGGAAATCTGTCTAACCCTCTAACTATTCCCACTCAAGCTGCCCCGTAGCCACAGATGTTACTGATTCAGTTAGATAGCAATTCCAAGCTCCCAAAACAGATTCCAAGTGAGAGAATAGGAAAAGCCATTGGTTGCTATTAGATACGCATTCTGAAGAAAAAAGAAGTATGGGCAGTGAGGAATTTGTGGCCTGGATTAGAGGTTCCATGGTAATTAAAGAGTAATGACAAATAGGATATCCATTGACCTACTGAATGCAAAGCCAAGGAGGTGAAAAACTCAGGCTGCACTGCAAATTTGTAGGGAAACATGTCAAATCTTTCCACTGAGATTTACCAACAGAATTTAAAAAAATCAAAGTAATATGGTTTGAGGAAATATGATAGGGTTCTATTGAAATTACACTAAAAATCTAGACAATTTAACAGCAAATGCTAAACCTGGTAGAACAGTTTAAAAAAAATCTTCTATAGAATTCTATAGCAGAGATATTATTTTCTGAGACATTTTAGTGTGGTCTCAAAAACAAACCAAAGAAAACAAGGGGATACGCTGTTTTCGGTGAAACTGTGTAACACTATTCCCTGAGGACTGCCCTGTAGCGCAATCATTCCCTTTTTACAATTGGGCCCCATTTTTATCAAAGCAAAAGAGAATAGGCCCAACCTTCACATGTTCCCAGGACAATATATATCAAATCTTACTAAAATGATAAAGTATATGTATTTATAATAGTCTTGCCATGACACGTTTCAATGAGATAGACAAGTATGTTTGTGTGCATAATTAGCATGAATTATAGCTATTATAATAACCCCTGATGACACAAAGGCCCCACCACATAGTGAGAGACAATCCATGCCCTAAAGAGCTCATAATGCAAATAGACAAAGGACAGGCGGGGAAAGAGAGTGGTAGAAGGACTGATTCGAGGTCACGCAGGAGGCAGGAAGAAGAAGAGTGGGATAGAGCAGAGTCCCAGTCCAGTACCTTATCCACTAGAGGACATTGCTAACGCTGATGTGGTAAAACTGACTGACACTGGAACCTACAAGACACTGACGGGGAAAGAGGGGCTGAAGGGCTTTCCTTCAGAGCCCCTATCCTTCCGTCTGTTCCCAAACTCGGTTTCTCTCTCACACACACACCCCCAGCAAAGCCAGCCACTTCCTTCACCTCCCTCATCATCTCCACACTTTGGAGAGCACTGAAAGTGGAGTATGGGAGAGTCTCTCTGCCCACAGTGCCAGCATCATAGCGGCTTCTGGCAGCCGTGCAGGGAGTGACTGTAGGAGAAACCCCGACAGTCCCTGCAGCCCTGCTGGATACATGAGAGAGAGACACGTGTTGGAGCTGGAACAAGCACACAGGGAATTTCACAGAAAATCCCAGCAGCCAACTGCATTTTCTTATCATCAAGATTGTAAATAAAAAAAGACAGACAAGCTCTCAGGCCCTACTCAGACACTGTCCAGTCCTCATCAGTGCAGCCAGGACCTTTAGTCTAAGGAAACCAGCTCTAGCTCCCTAAGAGTATCTTTAAATAATGGGCCAAGTGCTGACCTCACACCGGTTTTACATGAGTATAACTGCATTGGCTTTAAAGGAGTTATTCCTGATTTACACCTGTGTGAGAAACGGGCCCTACGATGATCAGCTTCAAAACAAATCTAACTGGTTTTTGACAGCAGTGGTGTTTTATATACTGTCCTTTTAAAAGAGGAATTGATAGTCCCTGTCAGGAAGGGTTTCCCTAACTCCCAATGCAGAGTTCACGTTACCCATGTGAAGCTCAGCGATCAAAGACAAAGATCCTCTCATGGCATGGCCTTTGGGATAAGCTGTGCCAGTATATTACAGTTCTGCTCTGGCTAATGTAATTGGCTCTGAGATCCTGATCTGTGTGAAATGAAGTTTTATTTTTGTTCCGTTTCATATTTCCAATCACCAGCTGAGGAAACAAAGCTTTACAACATTGTAGGTATTAATTTGGTGGGGAGGCATATACACAAGGTGCCCTGGCAATTAGCTAAATTTACCGTTCAGTTGGAATGAGTGCAGCATAACAATCCTCCTGCTCAATAAAGCAATTTAACTTGACCAGCCAGTATATAAAGCAACATGTTATACCCCATTCCACCCAACTCAAAATCCCATGCCATCAGCCTTCCTCTAAAACTGTAAGTTACTTTTTTTTTTTTTTAGAAAACTCCCAGAAAAATCAGTAGATTTGGACTGTTTTATACCAAGGAGGCAGAGGGACAAATGCCAGAGCCAAGGCATGTTTGCAGAATATTCTGTTGACTGTCCTGTAATGAGAACGTTTTTACCGAGTGACTCCACCAGCAGTCTGGTACAAGAGCATTCTATGGTACTTTGCTACAGGTTTAAAAACAGATGATGCACTCAGCGAAAACAACTTATAAGGTATTCAAACTTTAGTGCCTAATTCACTGCACCTCTCAATTATTATAATTGTACCTGAATATTTCTGATGGGAAAACACCTGAAATAAACTGCTTGTGAATAGTTCACTGATTTAGAAACTAGTTTATTATTCACTCATCATGAATATTCATGTGGCTGTTTGGTTTGCAAAAATGTTTACACAAGTCAGACTTCAGACCTGTTGCCAAGGTATTTTTTAATCAAGAAAAGAAATTTTGTTTTATGGCAAAAAAGAAATTTGTTTTGAGCAGAAGAGGAACTAGTATAATCAGATTCCAATTGGTCACCCAGCTGCAGAACAAAAAACAATGCCATGTGACTGAGGACACCAATAATTATACTTAAGTTACATATAATCCATAGCTCAGATATCCACATAAAATCTATCTACATATAGTTATAATTTGGAATAATGAATACATTAAAATTATGAACAGGAAAAAGGGGCTAAATAATCATTCAGCCAGCTCAAAGGATAGAGATGAACTGAACCCTTCTGAGAAGAGGATTTAATTTTATCCACTGTGTGTCTTTCAGAAGACATCACCACAGAGACAGCTTGTTTATATATCGGTGGATACCGTATGTTGAACCCGAGAGTCAAAATGTCGTGACATATAAACAGAAAGCTTGAGTACAGCTGATGCCCTCACTGCTTGAGACAGTTCCTTTGATGGGTAAAGAGGTTAACTTTTCCTGAGGAAATGGGGAACTGGATCACAGATGGGTAACTGTCTGGTTTCAAGCTAAACTGTTGGGAGAGCTAGTGGGGCAACAAAGCTAAATACTCTGCCACAATTTACTCTGCCTTCCTGAAGTTCATTACTTTCTTGAAGGTGTAACAAAAAAGAACAAATATGATGGAGAATAAAGTAAACATCCTTGGCTATTAAAAGCCATAGAGACCGGCAAACTTCAAACGGTTCAGAAGATCGCCACCCAACATCAGACTGCACGTACTGAAATCTCATGCAAAAGTCCTTCTCATGAGAGTCCCAGTGTTTTCTGATTTAGGTCAGACTGGGATATACTGCAAAGACAGGTCTTCCTTCTGTAGACTCAATGCCTTGGAAACACACGTACTTCACTTAATACAAATGGATAGCTATATTTACTGCAGTGAAACTACTTGTGCACATAAAGATAACCACATGCATGAGTGTTTAGAGGATCAGGACCACATTTTGCAGCTCTAACTTCTACTCCCAGACAGAACCCAAAAGTACAAAGAAAGATGAGAATATAAAGATAACAAGATAAAATGTGACTAAAAAAAAACCCCAAAGAGTTCCATTTAAATTTGAGACAAGGGTACAGAGGGGATTCTAATGTTAGACGAGTCATTTCACTCATCCTGAGATGCAATGGAGCGAATCCCTGGCAACTTCTGAAGGATTAATAACTCCCTTTCTCTGAAAAAGCTATACAATGAGAGAGCTGGATTCCTGGACAAGGAAACAGCTGCCAAAATAATTGGTTTAAATCCTGTTAATTAAAGCTCAATGCAAGATTCAAACCAAGGCAGGCAAAGCACACAGCCATATTCTTGTTTACCCATTAACATAATAAAGTGGACTTAAAGGCATTTGGGGATGAAGAGAGAAAATGTTCAAAGGGGCACACTGGGATTAATGGGATGAGATAGAAAAGGAACACTGAGATGGAATATCATGAAAACCTTTCTGACATTGAGATGTATTAGGCTGTAGAAGATTCTCTCAAGGAAAGTGGAAGAAATCCTTTGACTTGGCACACAAAATTAGACTGAATGAAATATGAGACAATGTATTGTATGGAACAGTCCTGCATTGGCAGAAGATTGAACACATAATGATTATGGATTATTCATTTTGATAACACCTCTATGATAGGTAGACACTTTACCGGCAGATATGAAAACAATGTCCCTGCCCCACCTCACCCCCCAAAAGCTCAAACTATACAGGGATGGATTGCAGACCATTTAGCCAGAGTCTGGCAGGTGGGAAGGGAAACAGGGCCAAAACTGCCCCAAGAGAGCACATTAGGAGTCATGACACCTTCCAGAATTCCAAAGGGAAGGCACAATCTGCATCATCCCTTGGGATGATGAAGTGTGCTCCTTTTTCCATACCCAGCCAGCTCCATTGGCCACTGTGGAGGGAGGGGTAAATGTAGGGCTGTTCCCATACTCCCTACCCCTTTGAAGAAGATTAGCACTGGAGGAAGGAGCAGTCTTCTGAGCTCAGGGTCTGCAAATGCCTATGGTCCTTGGCCTGTAATGTACAAACAAGGGATGGGACTGGTAAGCAATAAAGAGCAATTACTGAGCCATGATACAGAGCCTCTCTTGTTAATTCCAGAATTTTCATATCAGTATTTTCTGTTTTATGTATATATTATTTATAGCTATTTGATGAACTGCCATCAGTTAGATAACACTTCTCTTTGAGGGGTCTTGGAGTGAACAGGAAGAGCTATCTGCTATGATTATTTTTGTTAATGTTGTTTATAGAGCTGGACAAATAATTTGTGAGTATTCATGAATATACAGGCAACATTTGTCAAACAAAATATTTTGAATGATTTTCCCCTATTATTTGCCCAGCCTTAAACTGGGTGAATAATTGGGAAAAAGAAACCTCTTAGTTTATTGGAAATGTAGTATAAAATGCATTTCAGCCATTATCTCACAGATGCTTATTTGATGAGTTTTAATGGTGTGGATGAAAGTGTGTAGTACACAGAAAGGAGTGGGAGAACGGAAACAATGGTGACAGATTTCTTGATTTTATAGAGTGACTAACCTGTCATTGGAAAGCTGATTAGTTACCGACGGAATGATCTCTGGCAAGGAAGCAGATCAACCATACAGATATTAATGAGGCAGAAGACATGCCAGGATTGGATGAGATTCACATAGATACACAGAAGAATTAGCTGCTGAGCCACAGGTGTTATGTATTCAGTGCCTGGGGCACTGGTTAGATGCACAGTTCTACTAGCATCAGCAGGAGAAAAGTTTGACAATGCACTTGGTTATTTTTCCTATGTCATATAGATTCAAAACACTATATGAAAGAACAGCAGAATGGCAACATTGTCAGTAATTGTTCATTACCATGTGTTGGTCAATCTGAAGGCCACATTGAACAAAAATACCCTGTAAGCCCCCAACCCTGCAACTGTTTCTACTTCCACTATCGCTTTTGGAAACCTTGGCCTGTCTTCCTGATGTACTTCCACCAGCCAGCTCAGCAACCAGGGCTAACTTCTCATCTGCAGCTGAGATGGGACTGAATCACTTGTGCTGGATGAGAATGAGAGATTAACTTCAAAAATGTTTCAGATCTGTACAGTCACCAACATTTTCTAAGCATCTTTAGTAACTGAATCACATAGTACATATTATCGGTTTAGGGACCCAGTGAGGAAACTAACAATTTGGTCTCAGAATAATATGCCTGTGACCTATGGGTTGAGTCTGCCTTTCCCATATTAAATCCCTGATAACAGGAATTTGTAAATCATCTCTAAAGCCCACTCCTATGTGAAACTTGGATTGCAGCTCAGACGTAATGAACACTCTACAAATTTATTTTGAATCAATTTCCCATTTTTAAGTTAAAAATGACTACAGTAGTCACTGAGTCCCTAGGGGACGGCTGCTGATAGCAAGCACTTCTGAGCAGGAACCAAGAAAGGGCTCCTCTTCTCCCTCTTGGCCCTACACCAGACCCCTGTTACCTCCTCTTGGGCTTGTGGAAGGATGACAGGACTGGGAGACTGATCTCCATGACACCACTGCTCTTCTCCCTCCCAGCCCAGGGAGGCACTAGTGGTGCCTCCTCTCCTAAAACTGTCTTCCTCCTCCTCTCACTCGTGGACTTGTGAAAGGATTGGGGGACTTAGTCTACCATTCGTGTGGCCTCATTCTCTCCTAGTCCTGTAGGAGAGTCAGGAGGCCTTGCTCGTCTCAAATCCTCCTGAGTTGTCAGGTGGGGGAGGGGTGTCTCCACTACAATTACTTGACCCCAATGACAGGGCAGGGATGAGAGGAGTGGGTGACACTCCTTCCATGCCCCTGCATGGCTTAGGAGGATTCTTTGTGGCCTAATGGGACTCTGCAATATGTTACTGCTCCTTCCCTATCCAGGCTGAGTCTATGATGACCCTGGGGCATTGTGGTAGAGTCCAAAGGCCTAAATTAAGATCTGGACCCCATGGTATTAGGAACTGTACCAAGAGATGGCAGGACACAGTCCATCCCTAGATAAATTTACAATCTAATTTGAAACAGGACAAAAGTGAGCGTGACAAACAATAGGAAGGAAGAGGAATGGGCAGTTGAGGGTCATAAAACTAATATCACATGGATACATAAGAGATAGTTATTGCAAAGCTCAGTGGTTCCAAACCATATAAAAAAAATCACAGATGCATATCACCAGCCATGCCTGTCCCTCAACCTAGCCACAACTGGATGGCTGATTTCTTGGAGCTGTCGCAGTAGAAGTTGGATATGAGGAGGGATTTGAAGGACAGAGTGTCGTGGCTTTATGGATTAACAGGAGCATGAAAGAAGGAAGCAAGGTTGACATTTATGGAAGAAGCTGACACTGGGGAGCTCAAGGCCAGCATCCGCATGATAGGGGAGGCTATGAAGGGCCCCGTGGATGGGGGTGTTAACACCTTTTAAGGCCAGAAGAGACCATTATGATCATCTAATTTACCTCCTGTGTAGAACAGACCACAGACTCATCCACTGATTACTGCATCTAGCCCAATAACTAATGGTTGAGCTAGATCACATCTTTTGGAAAAGTATCTTATCTTATTCAAAAGACTCCAAGTGATGGAGAATCCACCAACTTCCCCTGATAAATTCCAGTGGTTACTTACTGCCTGTTAATTTACATATTATGTCCATTTCAAACTTTCCTGACTTCAGCTTCTAAGTAGTTGCTACTGCAGCTTCCTAGCCTCATGCAGCTACTGATGGAGAAGCCCCCTCAGGAAACAAAGGGAACCCCCTCATCACTCAGTATGATGGATTAACCCTTCAGAGAGAGAACAGACAGCAAAGCCACATGAGTCCTAAAGAGAAGGAAGGCCTCAATTCTGCAGGCAGTTGTCCACGAATTATAAGACCAGCTCTAGTTTTAAAACCAATTGCTTCATGAAGGAAAAAGTCTTTCTAGATCTAAACAGTGACGAAGAAACACAGGACTCCTCTCCCCCCAGGACCTTAAGCAAGCACCGTAACTATTCCTATTGATGCAATCCAATTTATTAGAGTGCATCGCTGATACAAGGCCAGAACTTCACCATCTCAGAGATTCCTAAATGTTATATGATTAATAACCTCTTACTCCAACAAACTGCTGGTTTGCACTCTTCAACAAATCTCTCCCCTTTGCAAAGCTTGTTATCTGGGTTGATGTTTAGTGTGGAGCGTTACATCCTGCATAGCATTTCGCCCAGAGGAAAAATTATCCTTCCAGTTTTGATATCATTTTAATGCAACTAAAAAAGAAAAATCTGATTTTTTTAATTGAAGGTAGATCACATTTTAAGCATCACCAAAAAGGAAACATTTTGTACCTTGCTTAGTGATTTATGACTACCCCCTTCGGAACAAATTCCTATTTATACATTCATTTATTGTGTCTCCTGGTGTCATATTTTTGGCAAAGTCACTGGACACTGTATAGTGTGTCCCAATTCTCCCTCCATCAGAAAACATTTAGCAGAACTGCCTTTTAATAATCATACTGCCTTTTAATTTTCTTGAATGGGACTGCAGCTCGTACCACTTTACTCAGCTTTTCCTTTGATTAATGGGAATGCATTTCTGCTTACGGTGAGCAGGGTTGAAAGCATTACAGGCTATAACAATTCCAATATATGGTTTCAAATGGAAAAACCCAAAGGGCTTAGCATGTATTGCTTTAAGATAGTTTTATCCTTCAATCCATTCAGAATCTGTGGTGGGAAAGTGGACAAAAATGAATCCTTGTCTTTAGTAAAAGCTTCTGTTAGAAATTATGCTGTTTAGATGGATTGACTTCCTTTGATCAGAGAGATACGTTACTTGGATAAGAACAGGAAAAAAAAGAACATTCTGCTGATAATGAGAATGGATAACTCTGCTTTCCCATTCTATTCCATCATAAACAAAAGAACATAACCTCAGAGTTAGGCATCATATATTTTAATTAGCATTTTAAAGCACTTGGTTATCTGTATATTATGTAACTGCAATAACATTCTGTAGAGTTGGGATCTGAGAGGAGTTTTGCATGGAAAAGCAACCTGATCTGCTGTTCTGCATTAGTCTCTCTTAAGATACCATTGCTCTGAATTCCAACTGGCATTTATGCAGAAAGAATTAATGGAAGATTAAAAGGTTGTCTGATATTGAGCACCTAATTATTTGACCCCAAGCCTACAATGACATCCCTGTGGACATTGACTTCAATGGAGCGCCATGCCTGCATAAGGGTCATCATTGGAGGATTAGGGCCCTATTCAACAAATAGCTCATTATCTATTTGTGACTTGAACACCAACGGATTATTAATTTCTCCAATGTATTTGTTATTCAAAATGTGGTACAGTGAAGAATTATCATGAATAATTTTTGGTCGATAGCTCAACTGCAAGCTGTTCATTACAAGCATTTGGTATTCTGATCTTGATGTGTTTTTACTGGACATACATTGACACACGGTGTCCCTCTGTTCCCTCATTGGATAAATGTAACTCTTAGAATCAGATTTCCGTTGTGAATGCTCATGACAACAAATTTGGCAATTGAGTGATTGCATGGAAGTTAGACTAGCCCTTTGACTGAAACATGACTGACAGACTTTCATTTTTTCTGTGATTAGAAGATGTGACTTTCTGAAGAACACATGTTCACTAACACTCAAACATTAATACACTCATATTTTGGGGGTAATCCCAATGTACACATGGTAGTCCAGGACCAACAGCACGTGACAAATGTGATAAAGCTTAGGTGGAATTGTATAGAAGATTGTTACTTCCCAGTAATTGCACCTATAAACCTGAGACATTAAAACTATTGATTAAAAACTGAGTTGTAAAGTTGGACTGTCTTGGTAAAATAAATACTGGATTTTAGCAGGAGTTAAAGTACAAGACAGGAGGGAGAGCTCACCAAATCTGGTGGTTGTCATCATAGGTCTGACGTTATAGCTACAGGAAATAAATACATAGATATTCATAACCCCATAGCAAGTCAAACAAAATTGCAGGCACAGCTTATAGAGTTGAGTAGGGGCACACTTTTAGAACTCTCACCCCCATTCCTATAAAAACTATCATCTCCACTTCACCAGAATGGAGAATGTGTGTTGACATAAAAAAAATTAGATCAGGGGGTTCTCACACAAAACACGTGAAATAATTAGTGCAATTTGCTGAATTGTAGAAGATTTTAAAGACTTGTTTTAAATAGCAAGTATAAACATTCATTTCTCTCTCTTTCCTGGAAGGAGCTGGTGTGACTCCTTCCCCTCTTCCTCAGCAGAGGGAAGCTGGCTGCAGGAGTAGGATTTGTTTAGAGACAGGAAGTGGATGGGTGATGCTCAGCTGTGGTACCCTCTCTTTCCCCATCACACTCCAACTACCAATGCATCAAGAACCCCAGAACTGCCCAACCAAACACCAGCTCCTCCTCTCCCCCGCCCCCTTTCAGATTCTTTTTTCTGGTGTGTCCTCACCTCACCAACTAAGGAGGAGGCTCAAACAACACTCAAGGCAGTGTCTTCAACCAAATAACAGTTGCTTAAGAGTGTTTCCTGGTACTTAATCCATGCTCCCCCTTTTCCTAATTGCCCTGCTGCATAAAGTCTTGCATCACAATATAGCTCAGGGAACAAGGAGTTTTGAGTGGTGAGTCAACTGGTGGAAGTGTTCTCACTATTGTCAGTGGTTTCTGAAGCCCTGGTGACTACATTGCACAGTGGAGTACGAACATGTTCATGGAGCAATGATTCAGTTTTGAACACACTGAATAACTCTGCTTTTCCTGGTGAGCTTCCCAGGCTAAAGGCTGCATTCTCAACAAGCCTGGGAGAGCTTTTGCTGCGCTTCAGAGTGCAAGCTTGCACTGAACAGCTTGCCCAGTTGTAAAGCTATCTAAAATGTTTATCTACGTAAGTTTTTTTGGCAAGATTATATATATATAATATATAAAATTGTCGCTTTATTAATTACTTTCCTAAATAATTAATGATTAATAATTAATTGTCAGTTTATTAATTACTTTCCTAAATAATTACAACCCCATGTCTCTCCTCTTTTTTAAAAAAAGCCAATGTGTAGCTTTCTAATTCTATCATGTAATGTATAATGTAATTCTAATATTAGCAAGCCCTTATTTCCACAACCTGGATTTTTCATACTTTTATCCCGAGGACTAGCAAAAAGCTGATTGCCAGACAACAATGAGCTCATCTCAAATGCTAATACACCCAGTGCCAGGTGAACAAATTGTCTATTATTAGACTTCTTCATGCAGTCAGTGCTTTTGTTCCCTACTTCTCTGTCTTAACACCTGGTGTCGCAATGGATATCAACTTTCAGAATGTCATTTCCCATGAACAGAATATAAAATGTATTAGGGAATTGGTTATACAGAAAGTGATTAACTTTTGTAAAGGGAGCTTTGTCAAACCAAAAGAAAAAAAGGGCAGGTAGTGGTAGAAATGGGGTAATTCTGAATATAAATCATAAATCTACATTGAGTCAATGGAGGAAAAGTTAGACCTCCAAATGCACTGGATGCATTTTGTGGTCTTAAAGAAAACACTAATAATTGTGATGAGAAATTAGTTTTTATTAATAGTAATAATAGGTTGGGTTTTTTTCCTCCAGTGAGTTTCACACAAATATAGAGTGTTTAACTAGTGTGTGAAAGTGTTGATGGGATTGTGTGGGTTGGGCATATGGAAAAGATATAACCCAAACCCAGCAGCTTCAAAAACACATATATAGAAATATAAAAATATTGAGTAGTGTGATCCAAGTCCAAGTGTTCAAGAAAGAAATTATAATTAATAGGTCAGAAGGTACAAAATATGTGGTTTGGTTTCTACTAAAACATTACAAGTTATTGTTGGTGGAATGATATCGCACTTAACAGAGAGCTTTGGGCTGATCTGATATGGCAAATTTTATGTTTGTTGTAAGAAATAAGAGGCTGCTTTCAGCCTACCTGACATACATATGGGGAAAGTACCCTTAAAAGCCCTTAACTTGTGGTTAAAGCCTTCAAGTGGGGCTCAGGGTTCAATCCCTGCCTCTGCCACAGATGCCTGATATAACTGTGGTTGAGTCATGCAGTCCCTCTTATCTGATTCAGTTCCCCATTTAATACAAAGATAATAGTCCTTCCTCTCCCCCCTCCCACACACGTTTTTCACCTGCTTTTTCTGTTTACATAGTTAACTCTTCACGGCATGTCAGTCATTATGTATTTGTACAGTGCCTAGCACAATCTCAGTTGGGGCCTCTAGACATTACTGTAATACACATATTAAAATAATAAAGATAGCCAGGATTAGTGAAACCCAATACAGCTGGACATTGTAACCAATTTAAAAATCAATTAGTGGATGTTCAGGCCTCTCTTACAACAATGACTAACCTAACTAGACTGGAGTCCAGTGCATTGCTGTGAGCCAAATCTGACCACTGGGGACTGATAGCTCAGTGGTTTGAGCATTGGCCTGCTAAACCCAGGGTTGTGAGTTCAATCCTTGAGGGAGCCATTTAGGGAACTGGGGTAGAAATCTGTCTGGGGATTGGTCCTGCTTTGAGCAGGGGGTTGGAATAGAAGACCTCCTGAGGTCCCTTCCAACCCTGATATTCTATGATTCATTTTGCTTGGGTGCAGCAGAGGCAGAATTTCTATCCTAGAGAGGTAGTGATGAACAGGACTCAAGTCTGTTTTGTCAAGAGAACAAGAATTCTATCCAACTATCCAGAAGATTTATTATGTTTTCAAATAACTAGAAGACCCCCCACAACGCCTCTTTATATCCATAAGTGCCTCAACTTCCCATTGCTGCATGAAACGCTGGAAGGAAATTATCTGGAGTCCGATTTCTGCAGAAAATCCGAGATTGTTTTGGCTGGGTTTAGATTTTATTGTTCTTGAGTTGGGATTTTGTTTAGAAAAGGTCTTGATAGTTTTATTAACAACATTTTGACGCTGAAGAATGCTACTCGACCATAATCAAATAACTATTGTACAAAGAAACATTGGAAAAATATTACTTACGACAAATAGCTGGCTGCAGTACGACTCCAATGGTGTTTCAAACACTAACTAATGGATTAGTTGGTTCAAGGGCACCTGCTAAGGCAAAAAGAACCACATAATGATCTAATGTTTTACACCAAATTTCAATTCAAGCATTTCATTTTGGGACTCTAGAAAGCTAGCGGGTTATTCGGCCATAGGACCTGCTATAATATTAGTAATACTTAGGGCTGTTCTTCAGTTTACTGTCTCAATACTGGGTTATGTCCAAACTCCACTGAGCACAGGAGTTCAGGGCAGAGGAGGAAATGTGACTTCACAAACCTCCAGTCTTGGCCCGAACTAGGCTTGGCCCTGGCATAAGTTAGAACCACCTCAGTGCTGTTCCAGTTTATGCCCCGCTGCCTGTGGCCAGCCCCAGGGGCCATTCTTGCAACCAGAGATTGCTAATGCTCGGAGGTGCCCTGCCCACTCCCCGTTTTTCCTCCAACTGGAAGGTGCAATGTGGAAGAGCCCCTACAATAACTATCAGCCATCCAGGAACCCTCCCACACTGACAGACTCCTCCACTGGCTGTATAAGCCAACTTTGCATTCATATTGTGCTTTCAAAGAGATGGAAAGCAGCCATTCAAGGCTCAAGTGTCTGGCTAGCTATCTTCAAAACACTGAACAAAAAAAATCAATCCATAAAGGACTTTTCCTCTGGGTCAAACTGGCAGAGACCCTAGGGGATTTTCACCTTCCTCTGCAGCATGGGTCACTTGCAGGTTTAAGCTAGTATAAATGGTAGATTCTCTGTAACTTGAAGTCTTTAAATCATGATTTGAGGACTTCAGCAACTCAATCAGAGGTTAGGGGTCTATTACAGGAGTGGATGGGTGAGGTTCTGTGACCTGCAGTGTGCAGGAGGTCAGAGTAGATGATCACAATGGTCCCTTCCGGCCTTAATCAACTGGAACCTCAAACAGGAAACTGCTGGACTCCATTACTTTGCTCCATTGCAAAAATCTATTCAAAATGCAATCTATTAAGTGTGGTGACATTTATTCATAGAATCCCCACCACCAGCAAAAGTGAGCAGATCTTAGCAGAGAATTATAAATACTCAGTCATAAAATCATAATAGAAAAACAATAAAAGGAGAAACAAAGCAGCAGAAGTCCAAAAGAGGAAATATAAAGGGAGGGAGTTTTATTTATGTGGAGTAAGGGCACAATATTTCTTTGTAAACACTCTACTTGTCCTAGGATTTACATAATGCAAAAAGTTAAAGAAAGAAATCCATATGTATGCATTTGTTGCTTGCATGTCACACCATCTTGATGCTACACATCAGCTCACGTGGTTCTGGTTACAAGATTTACTTCCAATATTTGTTACCATACACCAGATGGAACATGAACGGAAACAAGGATGAAACTTATAACATATTAAATTGTGCAGGACTACTCATTCAGTCGAGTCCTCTGAAACAGGCTTGATATGGTCCCTTGTATTAGATGGCCAGGAAAATCTTTCTTATAATATCTTTTTATATGCTCTATATTCATTAATTTAGAAAGAAATTTCTGTCTCTGCTGTTGTATGATAAAATCACATGACTGCTGTAAAATGGGTTCAGGGGCTCATGAATCTGCCTTAGCCACCAAAGATAAACAAATCTGGAACTCATTAGTCTTTGGATGGCAGTGTTTTGGCACACACTGGAAAAGGAGTTATCAAGACTAAAATCAGAGAGGTTGATATATGTATCTGCATCTCAAAATGTTTGTTAAACTGCCAACATGCTTCACGTAGTCCCTGTGAGGTTTGTATTTTTTCCTGCATTGTTTAAGCTGTCAAATGTTAATGTGTTCCTGGCTTAATTTATTACACTGATATGACAAGTTATGAGCAAATGTATTCTTGTTTACTACTGTTAATATTTTGGTTACAGTCATTAAGAGCATTTTTAAGATTAGTCTTTTTTGTTATTTTAATGGTAGAAAAAAAGAAGCAAAATCTTTAGCAAAAAAGGTTTCCCATTGACACTACTCAATACCTTAAACTGGAACCATTATTACATTAAGCATCAATGGCATCATCACAGGTCAGAATGAATCTTAATGAAGATGTTTGCTATAGTCTGACTGATGCATGAACCGTCCTGTAAGTCCTGGGATCTCAGTTAGTTACAAGGGATGGATGTTTGCCATTAAATGAAAATCCAGCATGCAATCCTCCATGAATTGACTTACTTTCATCATTAGTGGGAAGTAGAGAGTCTTATAGATTCATCGATTTTTAGGGCCATAAGTATCCACTGTGACCATCTATTCTGATCTGCATCCAGCCCAATAACCTGTAACTGAACTAGAGGTTCTCAGGTAATGCAGTTCTCATGTCTATTAACAGGGTGTCCATATTATAATATGAATGACCCAACAGCTAGAGGCAACAGAGCAATTCCTATGCTCCAGTGAAAGTACATGAGCTGCAAAATATACTCTGACGTACTCCCCTGTGTCTGTGTCCTGTTGTCCTCTGCTAAAATACATGAACAACATATTCCTGAGTAACAGTTCTCTCTACTAACTGAGTTACTGGAGATGTTCATTTAGCAGACCAAGTAAAGGTCTTTGTATCGGAGAGTCACTCATCCTCATTTCAAACGACGATCCTTCCTTTTCGTGGTGTTAGACACTTATGGGCAAAGATCTTCGGAACCTCTTCGGCAACAGGTTTCATCAGTCATTACATCAGAGAGGCCTAAAGCTGAGGTGATACCATCTGCCAGATCAGATATCTTTAGGAAACTGGTTTCTACAAAATATCCACATCAGCCCTGTGCTAAATTAGACTTTGGTTAGGATCACCTTCAGTCTTTAACTCTTACAAGCGCCAACAAAATGCTAGGAACAGAGGGGGTCAGATTCACTGATGTGACCCTTCAGGGGAATTCTGCATTTTCAGTAATGTATTGAATCCTGGAATGTCACCAAATACTTCACCCCTTCTATCTGCTTAGCAGGACACAGGATGTCTTTACCCACATAAAGCAATGTGACAACTCAAGCACGCATTTCAATTACAGAGGGTGATGTAACAGAACGTAGCACAGTCGCAAATCACATTATTTCACAAACATAAGAATAATGCTGGGCAAAGAATGGAGTTTCCATTTTGCAGAGCATTTTCATATTTTGAAAATGGTTTTCATTCCCATTTGGAATGCAAAGGGGAAAAATTGATATTCTCTGTGGCACAGAAATCTAAAAAAAAAAAAAGTTACTTTTGAAAAATCAAAAATGTTTTGTTTCCACAATTTCTAAATTAAATCCTGCCTGGCGGGCTGAAAGGGAACTAGGAGCCTGGAAGCCCTACGGGGTCCAGGCTAGCTCGGAGCCTCACAGCTAATGCTCTCAGGGCTTCCATGCCCCCAGCTCTCTGTCAGCCCTGAAGCCCTGTTTCTGCATCCCCGCCTGGTAAGTTTCAAAGGAGTCAGAGACTTTGGATGCCCCAGGGCACTGTGTCCCCCCCCAACCTCCCCCAAAGCAGCCAGCTAGCCCAGGAGTTAGGGAGCCCAAGGTTGCCCAACTCCACGGTAGTCTGCATGTCCTGCTGCCCTTCAGCCAAGGACCCTGTAAGTCCCTGGGTCTAGGCAGTCCATCTGGCAGGCTGGGCCGGGGACTCTGGGAGGGATTATAATATTTCCTCTCTCCCACCCTCCATTTGTTTTGTCTCTTTAATGGCTTTGTGGCTTGGAAATTCTGCCCCACGACTAAACACTCCAAGACAGGGCTTGCCTGTTTCTCTGTGTCTAGTCGTTGACACAATGAGGCCTGAGTCTGAGGTAAGGCCTTTAGGCACACTACTTTGCACCTTATGATTATCACTTACTTATGAAGTGAATCTGTGTAATCACTGCCATTTACAGAGTCAGAAACTGAAGCTCAGAAAGGTTAATGGGTATGTTCAGAACCTGACTAGAACAGAGGCCTCTTCACACTGAAGCCAACGCCTGTGCCACTAAACCACAGTGTGTCTGAGAGAAGTCACTTCCTGGTCCAGAGTTTTTTAAATGGAGGTGATGCTTACCTATATAGTCGTGGGAAACAGCAGGGACTGGTGTCATGTCTAGTCTGATACAATATCTTAATGAGAGAGCATGGACAGAACAGCACACTAATGAAATTCACAAATCTACTTTTCTGGGAGGACCTACAAACACCATTCAGCACAGAGAAATAATGCAAAGGGACTTGGAGGTGCTTAGGAGCAGAGAGTGTAAAAATCAAAGTGCAGTGTGATAGATCTGGAGGAAAATATTCTGCAAACACAAACACTCAGAGCAGGAGGGAGGAACCTGGGAAACAATTACTTAGCGAGCCTATGAAGCATGGTTTGAAATGCAATATGGCTGTAGAAAGGACACGTCACAGAGCAGGAAGTTAATTCCCTCTCCCTCTGGCTTTCAACTGTGGGTACCACCTTACCAGAAAGAGACTGACAATTGAGGAGCGCTCAGAACAAACATTATCAAGGGGCTCATAGGACTAACTCATACAGTGGCAGGGAGATAGATGGAATGACCTAAAAAGTCATTTCCCTCTATGATTTATGAAAATCACCAAGGTATTTTGGTATTTTCTGGTAAATTGTTACCTGTTCATTTGCAATATCAGAAATGCACAATATTTTTGTAACCGTGAAATGTCTTGCATGTCCCCACACACACACAAAAACCCCAATACCTATAAATGTACATATCACAAGGATATTATGAAAGGCAACTAACTGCTCCAGCATACCATGTCATTCTTATGTGCATCTGATTGCTCCTGCTGCTGCATCTGCTGCTTGAGGGGAAGCTGCTGTCTCAATATCTTGTGATATTCCTTAGGAACAACTGTCAGCTCAAGGGTCAAACGTTCAAACTTAAACTACAAGAAAGAAGGATGCAGTGTTACTTCATACAGCCAGGTCACTTTGCATCTCTCACTGCACCCTCATTCCCAAAGTCCTTTTTAAATCGAATGCATGGAAATAACTTCACACACACACACACACACCACCACCACCACCAAAATGCAGCCAACCTGGTGCAGAGCATGACAACTGCAAACCAGCGAGCAAAGATGCTGTATAACTGTTTAGGTTTAGGGAGTGAAGAATAGTGCATCCCACTGAAACTATGGGAGGGAGCGGATTTAAATAAACAGAACACAATTAATATGCAAACTGCATTCAGCCTACAGGAATTAGAGTTGTGAAAGATCTGTGTTCATTAATGGCCACAGGTTCTTATGATCCCAGTTCTGTTCTATTTAGGGCCTTCAGTAGCACAGCACCTTACCCCCACACTGTGGCACTGGTTAAGTACTGTCTCCACATAAAGCATGCCACCTATTAAACTATCAACCATTATTTCCCATGGCAGCTCCTTGGTAAACTACTAATGAGGTGCAACCCCATCTAAGTTCATGATGAGAAAATTGATGAGAACCTATCCTGAGGTATGGCTGGATGTAGCCTTAACAGCAACAAAGACAATAACAGCAACAAATATAAGAGTTGGAAAGGAGACAGAAAGTTCACTGCACCCCTCCCCATTCCCTCCTCATTACTAGGGCCCTACCAAATTCACGGTCCATTTTGGTCAATTTCATGGTCACAGGATTTTAAAAATAATAAATTTCATTATTTCAGCTATTTAAATCTGAAATT
>NW_020664562.1:40451359-40552225 GCF_002925995.2 Terrapene triunguis | reverse complement strand
CTGCTGTTGGCGGAGCACTGCCTTCAGAGCTGGGCACCCGGCCAACACCCGCCACTCTCCGGCCACCCAGCTCTGAAGGCAGCACAGACGTAAGAGTAGCAATACCACGACCACCAAAAATAACCTTGTGACCCCACTGCAACTCCCTTTTGGGTCAGGACCCCCAATTTGAGAAACGCTGGTCTCCCGCATTAAATCTGTATAGTATAGGGTAAAAGCACTCAAAAGACCAGATTTCACGTGCGGAGGCCAGATTTTATGGTCTGTGATGCATTTTTCATGGCCATGAATTTGGTAGGGCCCTACTCATTCTTCTGGTAGAGATGCCCAGACTCTACAAGTATCTCTGATTAATTTTAGATTCCAAGGATTCTGGATATGCAAGTAGAGAGAGAGCAGTAGCAGTATGGAGCTTAGTGCACATGAATTATGGTGAAAACTCCTGCCTGCATCCAAATGAATCTTTTAATCACTAATAATGAGGTACAAAGAAGCTGAATTGTTTCCAAACAGCTGTTTTTCACGATTCACTGGCTTTCTTATGAAGTCTTTTAGACCTATCTCCTCTGTTGTTCCCCATCATGTTGTCGGCTCTTTCAGATGGCCTAAACTATAAATTATAATTTTTACTATGGTCAATTTATTTTCATTAAGATTAACAGTTCTGAATGAAATGTCATCTCTCCACAATCTTCCAGACATTGTTGTATATATTTATACCTCCCCTTTCAACCCTCTTTGGTCTACTCTGAATTTAAGACCAAATTCTCTGTTGGTATAAGCCCGCACACTGAAGCCAATAGAATTGCACGGTTTACACGAGTCAAAAAATTGGCTAATCACATGCAGACATGTTGGATCTTTCTCACCTTCTTTGCTTTGCTTCAGCATGAGCATCTTGAAACAAGGATAGCCCTGTTTTCCAGATAGGGAATGAGGCAACCAGTCTACAAACCTGCTTTTTTGCCTACCCATGAAAAGTACCATTCTCCTCTAAACAACCTAGGATATATCACTGTTATAATTTTCACTTCACCATCATGTTCCAAATAAGACCACAATGCTGGAATTCCTTCTGTCTACATATGCCTTTCTCCTCTATTTTCTTTGTCATGCTTCTTGATGTTTTAATTTTCTGGGATTTCCCCTCATATCGCTCTTCCTCCCGCATCCTCTCCCAATTTATATTCTGAGTGTAAGGCAATAAAGTACTTACATAAACGTATACAGGAAATAGACCTTTTTCTTTCAACGTTTGCTTGTTCCACCTTGAATGGCTGGGATGTGTATAAAGCCATAAAAGTGCATTGTTTCATATTGGTAGTGAAGTAGGTGCTAATGGGTACATATCAGCCTGCACTGGAAATACAGCACCTCTCTAACAAGTTGTCAATCTTAATTAAGACATCAACACGTCAAATTAAGAAGGTATTGCTGCACAGTCTATTGCTGAACTGCATGTCAGGTGAAATAAGCACTAATTATACACTTAGCCAAATATACCCACTCAGTATTGCTTCAAAACTAAGGTCACTGAGTTATTATGAAGTGGTAGTTTACACAATTTCAGATTCCACCAAGTGGCAGGTGGCCTTACAAATATGCAACTCAGCATGTTTTGTTTGGTCCCCACAGCTGTGCTGCCAATCAGTTAAGGATGGCTGCGAGTAAATGCTAATTAGCTTCTGTTGATCTGCATATTCCAGCAGCCTCCCAGGATTCCCATTTTGATATGCAAGATTGCCAGTTGGGTATGTGATTGAATTAAGAACCAAGAAAAGATTTTATCTTCCATGCAGGAAAATGTGGGTCTGAATCCCCAACAGAGGCTGTTATCACTCTGATTTATGTTTGGCAGTTCCTGTCATCATAGTGGTGGCAAAGGCTCAGTGCTAGAGGGTGCTGCCTTCCTTCTTATGAAGGCAAAAGAACCTCCTAGCCCTATTACGAGTTAACATTCTTACCATCTGGTATCTGATCCATCCCTGGCATTTCCATTTGCGAGGATTCTGCATGTCTGCTTCCCCAGTCCCAGCAGATGTTATCATGTAGGTTGAATGGGCCTTGAAAAAAAATATGACCAGATAAAATATAAATTCTACAAGGGCAGAAAGATTTTGGGTTTTTTGCCATGGTGGAGTGAAGAAAATGAGAGTCAGAGGGGTCCTTGGTATCCTGTTAATAGTAGGCTAAGTTTGCTAGGCCTGCAAAGAAAGGAAATGGTTAGAAAATTGTACTACTGGAACCAGTGTATTTAGATTTTGCACCTGTGCTTCATCAGGGAAAAATAATGATCTCACTAGATAAACATTACAATAACAATTTTCAAAAATTTTCCTTGGCTCTGGTATTAGCAAGTTCTGGTTCCCTGCAGTGATGAAACAATATTTCTTGGAAACCACTCACAGAATATGATAGCAAAATAAAATTTGTGTCCTCTTTTAGAATTTTTTTTTTTATGACCCAGATCAGACATTGCAGGAAAAAATGATTATTTAAGCCTGGCGCCAAGTTTGTGTATGTTTTTATCATATTGTTTCTTACGTTTTAAAAAGCATAAATCAAAAAAGGTTGGCTTCAGACCAATGGAACATTGTATGCTGCTTTCAAAATGCCAAGGAATAGATCTTCCGTAGGGACTTAACATTTTTTTTTTTTAAATGATGCCATTTCTCCCATTCATGAAGCTTGTCAGCACCCTGCTCTAAGCAAGACACCTAAGTAAATGAACATTAGTACTTTAATAGAGTTCACAGAGGAAATTAATATGTAAGTGACTTCATTCCAGTCTTCAGTAGCACATTTAATAGACAAGAGTCCAAAAATGTGGTAACGATAAATACCACATTAAAAGGCACCTGGAAAGAGACTATTCTCCGCCGCACCCTTACACAGTTGAAGACAGTGAAAACTTCACTCTCTTTTAGAAGATATTAATAAGCACCAAGATACAGTACTCTATTATGTAATAAAATGTGTGCCAGGTACAATAAAATAAGATATAAAGGGCTCTATTCATGGAGCTATAATGAATAATACACTCATGTCAAATATATATTAAAATAAAAGCTACCTGCCCATGAATCCTAAATCCAAATATGATGTAGGAAGTCTGTTTTTTCCTCACACACTCTTTACAAATGCAAATGCAGTCCTGGGGCTCATTCTTTAAAGAGAAAAAGGTTTTGGAATTTGGAGTGAGATGAAAAAAAAAAATCAGAACGTCTCCTTTGGATCAAAGAACAATCTTTAATAAGAGAAGAAAAAGAACCTTAGCTGTAATTCCCTCTGCTGATAGGAAATTATGTCAGTGACAAAACCCGTAGTATTTTTGTGAATTACATGGATATTTTTAAAGTTCAGGGAGTTAATTCATAAATGAAGCCTAGAGCTCCTAAACCTGAAAATACCTAAAATTGAATTCCATCCAGCTAGATTTCTATACGATGCCTATATCATCATCTAAGGTCTAGTTCAGCAAGGCACTCAAGCACATGCTTACCTTTAACCATGTGCTTAAATCCCATTGAAGGTAATAAGAATGAAACATGCTTATTCACTTTCCTGAACTGGGGCCTAAGTGTTTTCCAGAGTTATTAAGCATGCCACATTATATTTCTCTTTCTCTGCGATCCAGACAGCAGGACTCAGCTTAGTTTGTTTTTTGTCTGGCTCTTATTTTTGTAGTGAGACTGTAGGAATACCTGTCAAAGAAGTGGTTTGTGCATTTTTTGCTCTGTAGGTGCTAAGAATCACAGATGCTCTGATATTACCTGGGAGTGAGTCCCAGGCTTGTGGGCTAGGCACTGAGAAAGCTCCACCTCCTGCACCCATGGGTTTCGCTCTGAGGTTGGCAGCCCTGTTTTCTCCCTGGAGTATTGCTGTCATGGGAGGCCATGATAACATGGGTGAGACAATCCCTCTGGTAACATGGGTCTTCAAAGATGAGAACTGAAATCTTGAATTTAATCAGCATTCAATGCAGTGCCTGTGAAGAGAATGGAGTAATGTCGGAGGTAACGTCTCTCAGTAGCATGAGTTGCTGCTAATAGGATGCTGTGCCCTGAACTAATTGAACTTTTTTTAATGTTGGGGGTTTCACACACAGATACAGGGAATTACAATAATCAACTGTAGTTCTTCAACAGAAGCTCATTATTCAAGATAGCAACTTCATCCTTCGCCATCCAGTGGAAGTTATACAAAGCAATGAGAATTGATTTTACAAAGAAAAACAAAGGCTCTTTTGATCTTCACCCCATTAGCTATGAATTCATTTAGCGTTATACCTGATGGCTGGGGCATGATGAAATGGCATAGGAACCAGTAAGTGCCCTGACACGGATTCCAGCCATGATCACTCAATTTTCCAATTAAATACTCATTTGCACTTCCATAATGCCCGTGGTTCAAAGAACCCTGAAGTCAACTTACAGCAGTATCTACACCACGCTATGTCGGCAGGAGACGCTGTCCTGTCGACATAGCTTCCACCTCTGGGGAAGGTGGAGTACAAACGTCGATAGGAGAGCACTCTCCCATTGACTTAGCGTGTCTTCACCAGACCCACTAAATCAAAACCGCTGCATCGATCGCAGTGGTGCCGATTTAGCCGGTAATGTAGACATGGCCTTTCTGCACAACTCCCTACTCTATTTGTTTAAAGGATGGTTGTTTTGTGATGAGAACTCCAGTCTAGACTACACAAGAGCAGACTGCCTGGAATGGAAAGTCCAAGCAGCCTGATAGACAAAGTTGCTGGGGACATTCATCTTATATAGATGACCAGTGACGTCTTTTGCTTCCTAATATGTACACCCAAGAGTGAACTCATTCCTGAGCATATACCACATGAGCCTGTGTAAGTGCCAGGAAAGTAGCTCAACAACTAAATGTTGTGCCCTTTATAAGCAAGAAGACATTGCATTAAGTATTGATTTTTAACCCATTTTTGGTTACTTGATAATTATTTTAATATTTAAATAGTCCTTTTAATCAAAGGTTTTCAAAATGCTTTATAACCACTATGTTTCATAACACACACACACACACACACACACACGACGTAGGCAACTACTACACCCATTTTACAGATGGGCAAACTGAGAGAGGGGGAAGTTGAATGCAATTTGCTCAAATTCATACAGGAAGTTAGTGGAATTGTTGGGCCTAGAACACAGGAATCTAGTCCTCAGCTCCTGAGTCTTCATTAATTATGTCCTATAGGCTCATCTCTTCTGTTTTGAATCCATCCATGAAAGTTACTCTAGGTCTGCCCTCTTGATTTCTTGGGATATACCAGGGATATAGGCTCAGGGACATCTTAAGTACCTTTAACGTCAGTTAAGTTCTTTCATATACTGAAAACAAGTGAAGCATATACAGATACAACTTCTTTAGCTCCTAGTGTCATTGGTTTTTTGGTTGTTGTTTTTTTGGTTAGAATTGATGTAATAAATAGCCCTAAGTGGTGTGCATGTTACAGAATAATTGTGAACGTCATTGATTTTATTATTAGATGACCTAACAACAAATATATTTAACAATTTTAGGATACAGTATTTTGAAAAAAAAAAATCATTCTCCTATTCTTCTCTTCCACTAAATGAACTGCTGGAATTCTCAATACCTGTTGCAGAGAGACTGAGGTGGGAAAAATCAATACATTAGTTACTATTTATTAAATCAAAATAATCAAAGCTCTGTTTGCACATTTCTCTCGGATATTCCCACTTTATCAATATCCGTGGGAGACTGCATTCCCCTGGGGGAGTAAAACAGAGTTTTTGATTTTCAGTCATTCCATTAGTTTTGCAAAAGTACTCCAAGCATAGCACTGCAATAAATCCCAGAAAAGGAAAACTTGGGCTAAATAAAGGTAAAATTTCCCATCAATGAGACCTAGCCTTTGGAATTAGTTTTCAAAGGAAGCAGAAAGCCCCATTATTTGGGACACTTAAATACTAGAAGTTTTACTGTAGGACACAATCTTGCACTAGCAGTAAGATGGAATGGATGACTCAAAGTTCTGTGATACGGTCTTGAGAGTTTCAGTGGTGGGAACTTGGTTGTCAAGGGAAGAAGTATGATCAGAGGAAGAAGACCTTAAAAGTGGTTTTATAAGGCTCCAGCCTATGTAAGGAGACTTATCTGAACCAAACCCCATCACTAGTTGCCTGTAGCCTTACAATAGTTCATTTACAGCATGACTCAGGGGATCTGGATATGTTAACCTTGTGAACATAGTGCAAAGCTCTTTTTCTCTACAGCTCATGGTTAGTGGGTGAGCTGAAGATGTGAGATGGTTAGATATAGGGACATTATTACTGTGGTGGGCAATATCAATATTAAAAGGAGTTGCGGAGACAGTGTATATTGTGACATTTTATATGTAATATGATTTACCTTTTGTTAAAGGGCTGAGCTTCAATAAAAACTAAACTAATTAAATACACAAATTTCCACCCACACAAATCTACTTCCTCTAAAAATTCTTGTCTGTTCCATAGACTTGGGCCCAGAATCCCCATAGTTCAAATCCAAACTGTCACAAAGTTTGGGGGTGCTAGGATCTGAGGGGGTTAGTTTGGGTTCTTTTAATATAAAACCACACACACCTCTGAATGAGAACAATACAAAAGCATGTTAAGACTGACAGCCAGGATGTAAAATCCCCATTCTCTCCTCACACACAAAAAGTATGAAAACATTTATTATGAAACATATTTTTCCTTACTGTATTGCAGAATGTAAACAAGTTCTTGTGACATATGGGGCCATGTGTTTCCTTAAAGAGGTGTTATGTATGTCAGAAGCAGCATATGTATCGTGTGATGCAGCTACCACCATGGTAAGCATTTGTTATTGCCTAATGAACAGGTGCATGCAACCCCCATGTAAATAGATGTCACTGCTAAGGCTTCTTTTACTTGTGTCTCCTTCTTTAGAAGAATGTATATTTTCTACATCGATATACTTGCCACTTTCACTATTATAGATTTTACTTTAATGCACAACAGGTGTTCGAAGGAAGAGTCAGACCAAGGATGAACTGTTTTTTTAGTTCTGTAAGGTACTCAGATACCACGATGACAAGCTCCATATAAATCTCTAGACATGTACAGTAGATGCATGATTCAAGTTTTGCAAAGGAAAATAATCGGATATAGAAAAATCTTAAATAGACAAAAGGCATAATTAGTTGCTTTTTTGTCCATTTAAAAAAAAAACAAAAACCCTACTTTTCCTGCCGGAAAGAATAAAACATTTGATGAACAGTCTGCACTCAGCCACATTATCAAAAACATAGAGGAGCTTGTAGCTAGGGATGGTTCCTTGTTTTATCTAGTAGCCATTCTGAGTGGCTTCTTGTGGAGTAGCGGAGGCCGAGACCAAAAGAGTAAAAACCACCAACAAGGGTTTTTATTAAGACAACAATTGTGTAGCTCCAGAAGCAGTTGCTGCAGCAGCAGCCGCTGACCGTAACTAAAAAGCAAACATTACGTAACTATAATTAGAATTCTAGTTATAAGGAGGAACTAATCCCATTTTCCTTTAATAATTTCATAAATCCGTCTCCAGTCCCTACAGGTGGCCATCTGGTTCTGACGGCATGTCTATCAGGCCCAACATCCTATCAGTTATCCTGTATTGTCAGTGGCAAAGTAAAATTACTGGAACCAGTTAGATGGTCTGAAATATCTCTGCTTTGCTCTTGGTAAGCAGGTGCAAGATGAATAAAGTTCCATACTCAACCATCTGACAGTTTGTAAGCCTATGGTCCTTTTTTCGCAGCAATTTTCAGTGGAGACATGAACCTGGGTTCTCTTTTTTGTAAGATTTCAGGTTTTTGTACTCTTACAAATGAGACACATTCAAATTTTAGATAAAACAACATTTATCTGTATGTGCTGTATATTTTTGTTGTTTCTGTTGAATATTTTTCTTATATCCAGCTGCACAGATATATCAAAAGCGGCTCCCAGTAATCCAGCAATGTTTAATTTAGTATGCATTTCTCTGCTATGTAATAATTCAGGCGGTGACCTTTGCATTGCGGCATGGCCCATAGCCCTGTAGATTTGTAAGAAATTTGTAATGAAGGTCCTTCATGCTTTTCTTTCCAACATAGATGTCTGTAGATTCAAACTTCTGTTGAATCATTCAATTTCTCCATAAGCTTGAGGGTCATACATGGATGATCTTGTATGTCTAATGTTCCTCTCTGCCAGAAAAGTTTCAGATCCCAGCAAGGTAAATTGCATTCTGTTGCCCAATACTAATTCTTTCAAGTTCTGTTTCTTGCTAAAGACATCAACAAGAACTTGACCACCATAACAGAGCTAACCTGAGATGTAAACATCACTTCCAGCCATTTACTGAAGTAGTTGATCAAGTGATAGCATAGCAACAGTAACTTGGGGCATGGTCAAATGGACCTCTAATATCAATGGCAAGTTTTTGCCATGTTGCATCTGGAAAAAGGCTGTAATGGTGGCACATGCGTCACCACTGTCTTGTGACGTAACTGCCAAGTAACACGTTTTTATAGCCATCTGAACTGGCATTTGGCCCAATTCAGTTTCAGCCCTGTTGTTCTGATGCGGCATAGTATACAGGGAAGATTTTTCTGTGTTCCTCAGGAGACTTCACGAACACAATATCATCACCCAAATAACTCTGGACTCCAGGCTGGTTACTGAGAATCACTAACATCGTTCTTTGGAAAGTTCTGGGTGCTGATGCAAATCCGTATGGTACATGTTTAAAGTGGAATAGCCCATTTGCATAATAAACGCTGTGAAATCTCTGCTGTCCTCCTGTAGCACAAGCTGGGGATATGCACTCTGTAGATCAAAAGTAGAAAACATTTTTGCACCATGAAGTTCCATGAACACTTATTTTGTATGTGGGAGTGGCTGTCTGCCTTTATTTGGCTCCCTTAAGTCTATGCAAAGATGAATTCTTCATCACCACTACCAGTGAGACCTATTCAGATGATGCAATTGCTTCAATAATACCATATGGTATTTGTTTTTCAAGCTCTTGTGATAATCCCTGACTGAGGACAATAGATGGGAAACGTCTGTCATACGGGTGTCATATGAGGTCAAAGTTAAATTTTGTGAACAAATCCAAATGCACAGCCAAGGGGCTCCTCTGTACTAGCCTCGTTAAGCACAGAGACTGGAGTTTGTGCTGTAGTGGTGCCCGGTTGGGGTAGAAGCAATGCACCCATTGAGGACCTGCATGTTTAGTGCAGCAAACAAATCTCTGTCTAAGGCCTGGTCTACACTAGGCTTTTATGTCGACTTTAGCGCCGTTATATCGAATTAACCCTGCACCCGTCCACACCAGGAAGCCATTTAGTTCGACATAAAGCTCTCTTTAAATCGATTTCTGTAATCCTCCCCAACGAGAGGAGTAGCGCTAAATTCGACATGGCCATATCGAATTAGGCTAGGTGTGGATGGAAATCGACGGTAATAGCTCCGGGAGCTATCCCACAGTGCACCACTCTGTTGACGCTCTGGACAGCAGTCCGAGCTCGGATGCTCTGACCAGCCACACCCCCGGGAAAATTTGAATTCATTTTCATTTTCCTGTCTGGGCAGTTTGAATCTCAGTTCCTCTTTGGACATCGAGGGGAGCTCAGCAGCAGTGGCAACTATGCAGAGCTCTCCAGCAGAGATGGCCGTGCAATCCAATAGAAAGAGGGCCCCAGCATGGACTGATCGGGAAGTCTTGGATCTCATCGCAGTGTGGGGCGATGAGTCCGTGCTTTCAGAGCTGCGCTCCAAAAGAAGGAATGCTAAGATCTACGAGAAGATCTCCAAAGCCATGGCAGAGAGAGGCTACAGCCGGGATGCAACGCAGTGCCGCGTGAAAATCAAGGAGCTGAGACAAGGCTACCAAAAAACCAAAGAGGCTAACGGACGCTCCGGATCCCAGCCCCACACATCCCGTTTCTACGAGGCACTGCATTCCATCCTGGGAGCGGCCGCCACCACTACCCCACCCCTGACCGTGGACTCCGAGGATGGGATCATGTCGGACATGACAGCGGACGGGGAAGAGGAGGAAGGAGATGAGGAGGACGAGGCAGTCGACAGCGCTGGCACCGCTGATTTCCCCGACAGCCAGGAGCTCTTCATCACCCTTACCGAGATCCCGTACCAACCGTCCCCATCCCTTACCCCGGACACAGAATCAGGGGACGGATCAAGCAGTAAGTGCTGTAAACATGTAAACATTTATTTAAAACAGAACGGTAATATTTATACTATTAACAATGTATATTTATAAAAGTGCTGTAAACTAGTAAAAAAATAATCAGGTACAAAACAGGAATATTTACAAAGGTAACAAATGGGTTTTGCATGATTTCTCTGTCTTAGGCTCTTCTCAATTTAGTCCCAAGTATTTTAAAAAAATTTCACAATGTCCGTTACTACATGATTCCCAGGCCCAAGACGCTCCACTCCAAAGTCCCAGTGCACCTACGCGAAAATCCGGTCAATGTGGCCGGGGATCGACGAGAAATCCTCGTAGGAGAACTCCTCGTAGGTCTCGTGGAGGTAGAGCTCAAGCCTGTTGATCAGGTTCCGGGGTAGGGCGATCTTAGTGGGCCCTCCGTGGTAGCAGACATGTCCCCTCCATGCCACAATCAGGTACTCGGGGATCATGGCCCGACATAGCATGGCGGCATACGGCCCCGGTTTCTGCATGCTTTCCCGCAGCATGCGTTCTCTCTGGGTGTCCGGGATCCTCAGGAGGGTGATGTCGCTCATGACGCCCTGCTTTGAATTAGGGAGGGGACTGTTAGTATTGGGACTGCTTTACAGCCACGCGGTGGAGGGAGAGGGGCAGCATACAGGGATCTTTCCCTGGGACAGCCGCGAGGGGGTGGGACAGGGGCAGAGTTGATGCTGTCCTGATTGCTGGCAGCAGAGACTGGCATTGCTTTCAATGTGAAAGGAGGCCAGTGCTACAGCTGGAGTTTTAAGCAGCCACAAGTCTGCGGCTTACCATTATTGCCCGCTCCAGAAGTTCAGGTCTCCAGCCACAGTTCTCTGAACACTCCAAGACCTCCGCAAGTCCACAGGCACTGAAGGCGACGGCCGAAAATTCGACCTTGTCCTGAGTGCGCATGTGAGAGGTTCAGTGCATGGTCTTGTTCACAGAGAAAGACTAGGTTCTTTGTATACAATTTCATTTATCTGTCTCAGGAATTCACTCCCTTTTTAAAATTCACACAGACACATCTGCGACTGTCTCCCAACCCAGCCTGTCAGCACACTCCCAGAGGCTAGCGCAGATTAGGCGGAGGAAGAAGAAGACGCGTGAAGACATGTTCACAGAACTAATGGGCTGCTCCCGAGCCCAGGCAGCCCAGCAGACACAGTGGAGGGAGAACTTGTCACAAATGCACCGAGCAGTCATGGAACGGGAGGAGAGGTGGCGTCAGGAGGACCAACAGGCTACTGAAAAGCTGCTTGGACTAATGAGGGAGCAAACGGACACGCTCCGGCGCCTTGTGGATGTTCTGCAAGACCGGAGGCAGGAGGACAGAGCCCCGCTGCAGTCTATCTGTAACCGCCCTCACCCGCCACCAAGTCCCACACCACCCTCACCCAAAGTCCAAAGAAGGAGGGGCGGCAAGGGCCGTTAAAACTTTCAATCAACCCCTGCAGACTGCTCTAGCAGTAGAAGGCTGACATTCCCCAAAATTTCATAAGTCCTTTCCTACCCACCTCACACAAGCCCCCGTCCAAGTTTCACCCCCCACGTTTCATGTCTGGTTCGCAATAAAATGTTTGTTTCTGTTCATTACTGTTTCGGTCAGGTTCTTTTGAGGGAGAGTCTGTCTGGAGGGGGGGAAGGGGCTTGGTAATTGGACAGGACAGTCACCTTTAGCAGGCTACAGAGGCGGGGTCAGGTCCAGCATCAGGACACATACACAGTGCAGTCACTGGTTACCCTGGTCAGTCTGGGAGGTGCTTTTCATGTTTTGGGGGGGGGGGGGTGGCTCTGTGACTTTGTGGCGGGGGGGGGCAGTTACAGATCTTATGCAGCGGTCCTTATCCTGGCTCACAGATCCACGCAGCAGGGGATCTGTAACCCTACCCCCCCTGCCAGAAAGTCACATAGCCGACACATACACACAGTCCCCCCCAGGAGTGCTGGCAGGCTCCATTGAAATAACCAGTCCACCAGTGCGGAGCCTGTCATTCCGGGAGTTTAGAAGTATCATTTGCATCAGAACACTGAACCCGCCCCCCGCCACAGTCTGCGTCCCCGGTTTAAAATATTCCCGCGAAAACAGCAATACAGACAACGGTGTTCATTAAAAAATCGAAATGATTTTATTTTTTGGGAAGGGGAAGGGGGTGAAGGTTGTATGTAACTGGAGAGGATAGTCAAAATGAACTGGGTAAAGAAACGGGGGCAGGTTCAGCTTTTCTGTCCACAAACTGAAAAGTCACTGGTTGCCCTGCTCACTCAGGAACCTAGCTTTCAAAGCCTCCCGGATGCACAGGGCGTCCCGCTGGGATCTTCTAATGGCCCGGCTGTCTGGCTGGACGTAATCAGCAGCCAGGCTATTTGCCTCTAGCTCCCACCCCGCCATAAAGGTCTCCCCCTTGCTCTCACACAGGTTGTGGAGCACACAGCAAGCTGCAATAACGATGGGGATATTGGTTTCACTGAGATCACAGCGAGTGAGTAAGCTTCTCCATCTCCCTTTGAGACGGCCAAAAGCACACTCCACCACCATTCTGCACTTGCTCAGACGGTAGTTGAACAGTTCTTTTTCTGTGTCCAGGGCGCCAGTATAGGGCTTCATGAGCCAGGGCATTAGCGGGTAGGCTGGGTCCCCGAGGATGACTGTAGGCATCTCCACATCCCCAAGAGTTATTTTGTGGTCTGGGAAGTAAATACCTTCCTGCAGCCGTCTAAACAGACCAGAGTTCCTGAACACGCGAGCGTCATGAACCTTGCCCGGCCATCCGACGTAGATGTTTGTAAACCGTCCCCGATGGTCCACCAGTGCTTGCAGCACCATTGAAAAGTAGCCCTTTCTATTGATGTACTGGCTGGCCTGGTGGTCCGGTCCCAGGATAGGGATGTGAGTCCCATCTATAGCCCCACCGCAGTTTGGGAATCCCATCGCGGCAAAGCCATCTATGATGACCTGCGCGTTTCCCAGGGTCACTACCTTTGGGAGCAGTACCTTGACGATTGCCTTGGCTACTTGCATGACAATAACCCCCACGGTAGATTTGCCCACACCAAAGTGGTTCGCGACTGACCGGTAGCTGTCCGGCGTTGCAAGCTTCCAGAGGGCTATGGCCACTCGCTTCTGGACAGTGAGGGCTGCTCGCATGCGGGTGTCCTTGCGCTTCAGGGCAGGGGACAGCAACTCACAAAGTTCGAGGAAAGTCCCCTTCCGCATGCGAAAGTTTCGCAGCCACTGGGATTCATCCCAGACCTGAAGCACTATACGGTCCCACCAGTCCGTGCTTGTTTCCCGGGCCCAGAATCGCCGTTCAACAAAATCCACATGCCCCATTGCCAACGTCATGTCCTGGGCGCTGGGGCTCGTGGTTTCTGACAGCTCTGTGCCACTCTCCGACTTCAGGCTCTCACGGCGGTGCCGTAGCCTCCTCGCCCGATTTCTCTGCATCTGCCTCAGGGAAAGGTGTATGATAAGCTGCGAGGTGTTGAGAACGGCCACAAGTGCAGCGATGGTCGCAGCGTGATCCATGATCGCAGTGCTGTGGCGTCCGCGCTGTCACTGACCAGAAAAGTGCGCGAACTGATTTCCCGCCGGCGCTTTCATGGAGGGAGGGAGGGCGTTAGTGACGGACGGATGACGACAAATTTTTTTTACCCAGAAGGCATTGGCGGCTCGACCCAGAATTCCGATGGGCAGCGGGGACTGCGGGAACTGTGGGATAGCTGCCCACAGTGCACCGCTTCCAATATCGACGCTCGCCCCGTTAGTGTGGACTCACAAAGTCGAATTACTGTCCTTAGTGTGTCCTTAGTGTGGACACACACGTTCGACTTTGCAATATCGATTCCACATATTCGATTTAAGTAAAATCGAATTACCCTCGTAGTGTAGACATACCCTAAGATAGGAGTACCCCTATGCACAATACAGAATTCCACCAGTATGCAGTATGAATCAACAATCAGAGTTACAGGTAAGCAACCAAGCACAGGAATGTGGTCCATTAAATAGTACACTAGGTGTAAGCTTGCTTCAGTAGGTGGCACCTACCCAAAGTATTACAAGTAAATTGAATCAAGTAGTATAGTTCCAGTGCCTAGGGCTTCCCTCTTGCTGTAGCAGAAATGTGAACAGTACACGTTCTTATATCCGCCACGTGTGTAGAGCTGCTTCCGTCCACTCTCAAAACAGTAGCCTCAGGCATAGTAATTGCACTTGTTTGTTGATTAGGCTGGTTGCTTCAGCATACCTTAGCAAAATGTTTAGTCTTTTTGCAATGATTGCGCTGAGCTGCCTTTGCAGGACATGCTGTGTAGTTTGCAGTCTGTGGTGTAGATCCACAGCGGTAACATACTTTTCCTTGCGTGTTTGGAAGTCACTGGACCTGTGACTTCTCATTTGCATTGCCTCAACTACTTTGTTGTAGTCCACCTCTGCAGTGGTTCCATGGCTTGGATCACACCTGCTATATCTGGACCCAACTCTGCCATAGTTGACTCTATGTGATTAGCAATGATTATGGCTTTTTGTAATGTCATACCCAATCCAAACAGTAGGCACAACTGTTTGCTCCAAAAACTGATCTCGAATAATTTCATCTGCCGTGTTGCCAAAATCACGTGACAATCAATTCTCTCAAAGCTGCAATATTCTGATCTGTCAACTCCCCAGCTTCTATTCGTACTGGCAGAATTTATAGTGTTCTGCTACCACATTTATTTTAGACACAAAATTCTTTAATGCAGACAGTGCAGTATCATATTCATCATCCAGAAGGGGAAGAGTGTAGAATATATGCTGCCCTTCTGCACCAAGGCAGTGAATAAGGAGGACACGTTTTCTTGGTTCAGAAAGTTCTCCGCCCTTAATTGCAAGGACATAGTCTCAAACACTCTAATCACTGGCTATCACGTACAGCCCCCAGCTAAAACCTCTCCAGCACATTATCAACGATCTACAATCTATCCTGGAAAACGATCCCTCACTCTCACAGACCTTGGGAGGCAGGCCAGTCCTCGCTTACAGACTGCCCCCCAACCTGAAGCAAATATTCACCAGCAACTACACACCACACCACAGAAACACTAACCCAGGAACCAATCCCTGTAGCAAACCTTGTTGCCTACTCTGTCCCCATATCTACTCTAGTGACACCATCAGAGGACCCAACCACATCAGCCACACCATCAAGGGCTCATTCACCTGCACGTCTACTAATGTTATATATGCCATCATGTGCCAGCAATGCCCCTCTGCCATGTACATTGGTCAAACCAGACAGTCCCTACATAAAAGAATAAATGGACACAAATCGGACATCAGGAATGCTAACATACAAAAGCCAGTAGGAGAACACTTGGATCTCCCTGGACATTCTATAACAGATTTAAAAGTAGCTATACTTGAACAAAAAAACTTCAGAAACAGACTTCAAAGAGAAACAGCAGAACTAAAATTAATTTGCAAATTTAACACCATTAATTTGGGCTTGAATAGAGACTGGGAGTGACTGGCTCATTACAAAAGCAGCTTTGCCTCTCCTGGAACTGACACCTCATCATCTATTATTGGGAGTGGACTACATCCACCCTGATCAAATAGGCCCTGTCAACACTGGTTCTCCATTTGTGAGGTAACTCCCTTCTCTTCATGTGTCAGTATATAATGTCTGCATCTGTAATTTTCACTCCATGCATCTGAAGAAGTGGTTTTTTTACCCACGAAAGCTTATGCCCAAATAAATCTGTTAGTCTTTAAGGTGCCACCGGACTCCTTGTTGTTTTGTGGATACAGACTAACATGGCTACCCACTGACACTCAGAACTATTGTATGCAAAACCCTGAATCTAATTGTGAACAAAGGTGCCCAGTCAGCATCATAGAGACAGCATCAGACCATTTTTAGTAAACAAACATTTAACACACAGCCCATTGGAAATGGTATTTGGAATACTTATGAATAGTTTTTAAACAAAAGATATTAGATAGTAAGTCTGCTGGGGTCTTCATATATGTAACTTCCCCACTTTGTTGCTGTTACGTATATTTAAATACAAGGGTTCAACAGAACATTTATGCTCCTATACTTTAGTACACACATTCCCCTTTCATCTTCTTCTGGAAGGGATTTCTCAGTTTCTACAATGTGGCCATAATATGTGGAGTGTGACACCTGTGTCTCACTTCTGAGCTTTAGGAGAATGGCAGCTTTTCTCCTTTCCAAACACTTCAGAGCCTGGGGGCCGTTCAGCTAGCAGCATTCCAGCCCTTGGGTTAACAGATGACTAGTCTCCTCAGTCGCACACATGATAGGAAATTTATCAAAGGCTCTCACTCTATAGGGCACTATGTTTTCCCTGCAAGCTCTGGTAAGACTTTACAAGCCCTCACTTCTCTGAGCTCTGCCCCATTCTCGCTTTAACTGGGACAAAATCACAGATAAAATTATATAATATATTATATATTATATCTGTGAATTATATAAATTCACAAATTCTGTAATCTCTAGGAATCACAAATGCTCCCCTCCCAGCTCTCCCTCTATGTTCATAAAACACACCATGGGGGACCAAACATCATCCTACTGGAGGGCTTCCTTCGTATATAAAGCTGGAATCGCACTCACCCTGGAACCCAGGCCCCACAGCAGACACATCTCTTGGTCCTCTGTCAATCAGCCACTAAGTCCATAGGGCTGTCTTTAATGCCTATATTTATGAATTCACCTCTCACACTTCCAAACTCTGATTCACTCAGCTCTGAAATGGTGACTTTGTATAGGATCTACAAAACCTGCTTCCTTTAAATGAAAATTTCCTATGGAGCTTCCGAAACAGCTGCTGAGCTTGTCCAGTAACGGACACGCCCTACTTCTGGATGTTTCTGGGCCTTTGTAGCTGAGATGCCCTGACCAGCTCAGCAGGTGTGCAGAAATAGTGGGTTGTAGCCCACGAAAGCTTATGCTCTAATAAATTTGTTAGTCTCTAAGGTGCCACAAGTACTCCTGTTCTTTTTGAGAAATACAGTATTCTAACTAAAATCCATGTCTCCTCCCCACTGCTTCTCTCCCTTTGTTTGGATGGAAAAAAATCAAATGCTGCAGTATAAAGCATGCGGGTTACACTGGCAATCCCCTCTTTCAGGAAACTAAAGCAGAACATGAATGACTGGATCCCAGGGAGCAATTCTGACTCTATTTAGAGAGATTAAGGCAGAGCAAACTTTCCTGCTGTTTGCAACAGCTTTCTCAAAAAGTAACTATCATAAAACTAACAACAATGCAGCATTTCTTCAAAGACTGAAATAGTGCTCGTACACTATGAAAAATAACTATATGAAACAGCGCCATCTGGTGATCCCCACTGTAACAATATTTTATCTTAGTAAAACCGCACTGGAAAAAAATCTACATTTCTTTGCATATTGCCGTATGATTTTTTTTCATTTTCTGTATATTCATTGACAATCATCATTTCTGGATTTCTGCAAAAATGAATGCATGTTTCCCAGTGAAAGCATGCCTAAGGAAATCAGTCAATTCATGATAGCTAGACAGAGGAAAGATTAGAATAGTTTAGGAGAGGAAGGATGGTCCTCTGGTGAGGGTGTTAGCCTAGAATTTGGGAGTGCTGGGTTTAAGTCCCTGGTCTACCACAAACTTCCTGTATGAACTTAGGCACATCACTTAATCATTCTGTGCCTCAATTCCCCATCTGTAACATGGGGATAATAGCACTTCTCTACCCCACAGGGGTATTGTGAGAATAAATACATTTTAGACGTGAGGTGCTCAGATGTTATAGTAATGGATACCATAGATAGGGACTTAATTTATCTATGTGTAATTTTTTTCAATTAACAAATATCCATGTATATTTTTTTTTTACATATGATTTGACAGACTCCCTATCTCCTTCATTTGACTTCTTAGATTATATGCTCTTTAGGACAAGGATTGTATTTTTCTATGTGTTTGTACACACCTAGCACAAGGGGTCCCTGCCAACCCCAATCCTGATCAGGGCCTCTATGTGCTACTATAATATAAATATTAACTAATAAAATATGCTGAATGAGATGGATTTGTCAAACATCTAAAACAATGTTAATTCCCCCAAATGGGTTTATCTTCCTTTGCCAACAGAATAATCTTTGTGAATTTCTCAGCAGAAATGGTACCATTTCATTCAAACAATTTCTCGTAACACTAATGAGGATGTCGGTTTTACAGTCCCATCTGCCATCAGCACATTGCTCCCTAACACCCAACTAAGGGCATTGGTTCAGTACTGACTGTGAGTAAAGAGCACTACCTTTACTCACAACTTCCCTTCCTACAACACCTGGATTTTGCAGGGACGTATCTCAGACAAGTACTGACCTGACCTGACACGGCTTAGTTTAAGATCAGATGAGCTCACAGCCTACAGCGAGTGGTATGGCTGCAGGCCATAGCAGAAAGAGTAGAGTATCCAGGGATCAGAAAAACAGATTCCTTTCTTCTGTATTTTCTTTTGTTGCTTTTCCAGCATGCTCAGTACTGGTGCAGCAGAGAGAAAACAGTCGGCTGAGTTCAAATGATACTTAAACTTCAATTATTTAGAAAGCATTAAGAGCCTCAGAGAAATGCTCTGAAACAGCCTTGCAACCAAGTTTTAGCGCAGTCCTTGTTTCTGAGCAGAAGGGTGGGCTACAGTACAAGTTTGAACTTTAAATAAAGAAAACAATGGATGCCTGCTCAATAAATTCCCATCTCTTCCTCATGTGCTGATCACTTTAAGCATAAAAGCATTCACCTTTACACAACTCAGATATTCCCATAGGTTTTTCTAAATAGCAAATGTCTGATTCATATAAAAACCAAATTCAAAATATAAAATAAATGTTATTAACCTCACTCCCGGAGGGAGCCCATCTTTAACTGTACCCCCTTTTAGGACTCCCAAGTCTTGCTTGTGGACCCTTTAATAGTGGTCTATAGACTTGACTCTCCCCCTTTATTCCTATAGTAGGGAGGAATCATCAGTTCTTTTAAATGGCCATGCCCTACAATAGTCATTGCACAATGAACCATTGTCATACACACACATGCTATGGTTGTCTGTAGGGTTGAACCTGGCACATTCAACATCAAAATACTGGGCTTGAGCAAGTAGCAAGCTGTAATAGTCAGCAATGCTAGTCATTAGAGGAACACATGATCACACACAACTAACCAGTGTATTTCAAAAAGAGAGTACAGGGAAAAGTCAGGAAGTAGCAGAACTCTGCAGTGCAAAACAGAGGGCAGAACTGTAGGGGGGAGTTACTGCAGGTATAGAGCAGAAGTCTCATTTGAGTGTGTGGCCCAGAAAATTAATGTGCAAGGCACAATGCTAGGAAAAGAGTGCTTGTGAAGGAGACCATGTATGGGCCAGATTCTGTCGCCGCCAACTCACACTGAGTAATTACCTTACTTCACAAATGGTCACTGTATGCCAGCAGCCTAGCTCACCAGCCCAGGAAGGATCCATCCCCCACCAGAGTCTGTTTCTGGCCCTTGCCTCTGGGCACAATTTATCAGTTTAATTGAAAACTTAGGCAAAATACCAAAATAAAATAGTTCCTCTGCCCAACATGAGCTTTTCCCTTACCCCTCTCAGCTAGTGCCCTGACCCAGGGACCCCTTAGGTGCCTCTCGATCCGTGCTGTTCTCACTCCCCTGGCCATCTGCCTAGGAGTCACCTAATAGTTGTGCTTTTTCACCTGCTCCCGGGCTTTTTTTCAGAATTTTGTTTCATAACATTTTTGGAAATTTTGGGAATTGGGAATTTGTTCCAATTCAAGATGAAAAAAAATTCAATTTTTTGTGGGACAGAAAATCCATAACATTTAAACAGCCTGGTCCTCAAAGGGTGTAAGCCTCATAGCTCCATTGAGAACTGGCCCAGTATCCCTGATTTGTCACTCTGTTACACCATTGTAAAGCCATTGCTTTCACCGGAGTTACATTGGCTTAAAATCAGAGTAACTGGCTGATAGATCAGGCCTAGTTTATTTCTGGTGGCTGGTGTGTATCACGACATGAGGCGGCACTGGATGCTGATACTCATGAAATCAAATAGAAAGGGAGTAAAATTGCATGATGGTAAAGGAAAGCCAAGAGAAATAACAGAAAAATAAGTAGTCCTCCATTTTCAGGGCCTTATGCATCTTATCTTTCCACATGATTGGTACAGCTAGCTCAATTATTACTTTCCTAGGATGTCTTGTTTGTTTTCACCAGACGGAAGTAATATAAAATTATGTAAATTGACTTTACTTGAAGTAAAGAATCATGGACCAGTCAATAATGTTTATGCATTAAGAAAGGGCAGCTCCTCCTGGAAGAAATAACACAGGGAGCCGATCGTAAGTAAACATTTCTAAACAGACAAAGGGCTGGTCCCTGCAGCACAATATATTATCATATTTCCACATAATTAGTTTGTTTTCCACTTGAAATCAGAAAACGATTCGACATTGCATTCTGTGCCTCAGGACGGTGCATACAGTAGAATTCTCATGTGCAGGTTCATATGTTGAATAATTAGAAAGAATTAATCTGTTGAAATTAAAGTTTGGAATATTATAGAACTCATGAATAGTGCATGGGACAATCAAGTAAATTAAACCAGAAACAGAATTTAAGAAGCCAGACAATAGCAGATGACTGCTGGCAATCTGCTTTTTAATCAGTGAGTTACAAGCCAGAGGGATGAATATGGTTACTGGCTTTGGAAAATATTGTAAAACGTTAGCAGGCACAATAAAAAAGACTTACTAAGTAAGCATATTTTTATTTTTTTAAAAAAAGGGTATTTGCAAAAGGGACTGTTAAATTTGAACCTTTACCCCTCTCCAAGATTTTCAAGCAGAAAAGAACATCCTGTGGTTCTGATAAGTACTGAAGCTGCATTAAGGACTGAGGAGAGTTCCACCTAAGTCTGTTTTAAAGTTCTGTTTGTTTACCTGGAGCCAAATGTGTAAGTTTTTGTTTAGTTTCTTTTAAAGTAACTGTTGAATGAGTGTGAATAAGGGCTGCACTGAACACATGGCAGGTGATTTTTCTTTTCAGAGGTTGAGGGGGGGAAATTACATTAGTTTTATTTTATATGCATCTAATCAACAGAAACCATACCTTTTCTTTGCTTGTTTTATTGTGGCGAATGCGTTGGCCAGACCCCACCCCCACAAAAAAAAAGTGGCACAAAAAGGAACTCTGTGTTCCTAAATCATGTGAAGAATAGCTATTTCTATATTGAATAAAAAATATATTTCCCTTGGAGAGAATAGCTTTAAATCTGAAGGCACATTTGACCTCTTGTAATTTGTATGATCCTGTTAAATTGGAAGAGGTTTCCAGATCTATTTGGAAAATGGCCATTACAGTTAGCTGAAACTTCAATCTTGAAAATGAATGAATGGAGCTGGTCCAGTACATTGGCTCTGGACCAGTCTTTAAAATACAGCAGAACAATGAATAACTGAATTCACAGCCAGCTGGTATCATAGTTGGGCAGTGAAAGTGTCAAAATATTAGTGACTTTTTTACATTTGTCAAAATCATTGCCAATATGGGAAGCATGGGCAGCTTGCAAATGTAAATCTTGCACCAAAGGAGTTTTTTTAAATCTTGCCTTAAGAATGTGTGTTCGGTTTCCCAGTTTTACACCATGCCATCAAAGATGGGGAGGGAGGGAGATTAAAATATCTTTTACTTAGAAGATAAAAGCCATTATTGATTTATCATCAAACATCAACTACTAATTTATTGTAGTGGTGCTATGTGCCCTGCAGTAATAATGGATCCATCAACATTTGCATTCCTTATTTTCTGGGATCTAATAAGTCATCCATTCAATCATTCTTAGAATTTAGCATGCGAGGTCTCAGCAGAAGAGTAAATATATATATAAGAAATGTAAAGGGAGAGGGAACGCTGTTTGGCCATGTTTCAGTGATAGGAGGGAAAAGAAAAATAAACATATGTTAGTGGTGTCTGACACTTTTTTCTGCTCCAATAATTTGAAAAATGTTTGTTATATTTTTAAACAAAATTGTGCTGGAGTTGAGAGCATGCTGCATATGAGGCGTTTTTGCTATTTTTGAAAGAAAAATCTGCCCGACTGAGTTATTGCATTGAAATAAAATAAAGCCAGTTACTGCGAGTGTGGGCTGTGTTTAATTCTTATCAAGAAGTTCATCCGAATATTTAGCACATACCTCATGTTTGATGTGCATGTCATCACCTGTATTGATGTAGCTCTGTTCAGCCACTAGGACAGAATTCCGAAGGAGGATGAACTGTTGAGTAAAATAATCCTTTCTGTGAATGTTTAAACAGCAACCTATAATTCTAAAGGAGCAATATTTATCACTGCCATAAAGAGTAAGCAAGGGATTTATAGGCTAAAACAATCCACAGAGTTTCTGGACACCATCCTACCAAATTAACAGTGGTCCCTAAGGGCCCAATTCTGCAAATCCCGTGAATAACTTTATTCAGGTGACTAGTCACATTGGTATCTATGGGACAACTCATTGAGTAAAGTTACTCAAATGAGTAAGTATTTTGCTCCATCAAACCCTAACAGAGTTTTAATTCATCCTGCAGATTTTAGTTCAGGCAAAATTCTCACTATATCCAATAAAGACACAAATGGTCATTAATATGCAATTTTTAATGGAAACAAATGCATCTAACTTCTGTTTCTTAGTAAGTAGTTAAGAGTCACTTCAAAAGCATCAGTATCTGAATCAGTATTAAGGGGATATGAATATGTATTTGCTGCCATTTAGAAAATTGTGTTATAGAGTAACGGAAATTTTGCAGGGTTTTTTGAGCCAGGATGCACAATTCCCTGCTTTTCAACATTCCTTTTGAGGATTCACTAGAGCAGTGGTCCCCAGTGTTTTTATGTTGTGCCCCCCCCCATAATGGAATCTGTCCGCGCCCCCCCCCCCTCCTGGAGCCGTGGTTCAGGGGTGGGACCAGGCACCGAGGCCGAAGCTGCAGCTGTGGCCAGGAGTATAGCCAGGGCCAGAGTCAGGCCAGGAACAGGACTGGGAGTGGAGTCACGGTTGGGGCCGGGAGCTGGAGCTATGGTTGGGGGCAGAGTAAGGGTGGGTGGTGCTCCCGGCCCCCCGTGAGGGCTTCCCCAGGCCCCACCACACCGCTCTGAATGTTCCTGCACACCCACCTAGGGGGGCGCACTATAATTTGGGGACCACTGCACTGGGGAGCCAATTTATGCTCCTTTACTAGTTTTATGTTGAAGAATCATCATTACTGGTGCCTTCCCTCACCCTCTTCTAGCCATTTGCAAGAAAATGTTCTCAGCTTAGACAAAATAAGATTTCAGCTAGAAAGTTTCCCTCAAGAAGGCTTTAGTTTCTTATCTTGTCGAATATAAAGTAAAGAGTATACCAAGTGCCACTGACCTTACCTCTCCTAAATCAAAAATATTTGAAGTGATATATAGAAAACTTTGATGTGTGGATATGCTAATCAGTAAAGAAATGTCAAATTTGCATACATTTCAAGTGACCCAACAATATTTACCTTAGAGCTAAGTTTCATATTTTTCTGACAATTGCAGCATTGAACAAGTGACTCATTTAGCATATCTAAGTAGCATTATGTCACAGGGATTTACCTCAGAGTTGTTTGAAAGCATCAAAAAGATGAACATCACTGTCTGAAATTAACAACAAGCCTAATTTGATTTGACAAATGATGTTGATTTAGATAGGGTCACTAGCTATGGAAGATGCTGAGGACAAATAATGCCTTGAAGCCTTGATAAAACTGAATATTTAAACAGTTCATTATGCAAATTTGCCCTCTACCTGTCAGTAGTGACTAAAGTATAGGGTTAGAGTGCTGGAGAAAGACTGAGCTGGAGTGACGACTAGTATACTTGCACCTGGTTCTTTTAAAAACATCTCCTTAGACATTTATAAATTGTTACTATATAGGTTGTATTTCGCCCAACTTTGACAATAACAAAACAAACAGGAAAGGGTTTGCTCCTGAAACTTTTGTGTTCTGGCTGCAGTACAGAAAAACTACCATTACCAAGATGGTAGCAGTTGTCGATGCTCCCTATAGTAAATGTAGAACCTGATTCTGCAATCCTTACTCATGATGAGTAGTATTTATTTAACTTAGTACCCCAACTGACTTCAATGGAGCTATTCAAATAGGCAACTGATACTCATTGTGAACAGAGGTTGCTGAACTGGATCCATATTGTACTAATCTGTTATGTTCGTATGATGTTTTGGATCCCTATGGACCACAAGGCACTTTACACACTATGCAATATCAAAAAGCTTTTAGTGGTGAGTAAAGCCATTCTATCTCTGGCATGAAAGGGCAGCCATCTTGTGGACAACTAATGCCCATTATGCTGCTCAACAGCATGGAGGAGAGGAAATCTTGTCCAAGCATGCTTGGACAAACCCTCATTCATAGGAGTATGAATTTGAAATAAGAAAACAATTAGGGCGGTGGTGGTGGAAGCATGATGTAGACCTCCCTTGTAAACAGATGTCCATGCCAGGCTGCTGTATCTGTATGAAGTGACATATGGCATGTTTTGCAGATGAATCAGCAGTAAGATATAGCTGGGCATGTCCAGCAAGCAGAATTCATGGTTTTAGCTATCCAGCTAGCAGCAGCCACATTTTGAGGGGGAAGTCATCCATAATTTTTACACCATGCAAAAGTCCATCGGTGGCAACAACCCTCCTGTATGACAAGCTCTGTTGCCAGGTTGTCTAGGCAACACCTCCTTGTGGCCCATGAGGGCATGACTCACCTCCACTGTGGGTCTGCAGACATCACCCCATAAATTCGCTGTCACAGCATCTGGCTAAGACACAGTGTAGTCCTACCCCTTCCAAGGAGTCAGACTCCAAAACAAAAAGGAAACAATCAGAATGAGGTTCGTTCATGGGATCTTCAGGAGGACGCTTGCCCATCGGCTCCAGACTTGCCTTTTTCTGACAGTTTTCCCGGGGCCTAAGTCATCCCATCCACCAATGGGTTCACACCAGTAGCAAGTTCCCCTAGACTCTAGCCAAGCTTCCCTTGTCCCTTCCCTCATTGAGAAAATAGCAGAGCTCCGCTATCCTTCCTGGTAATCTCTGAAGTGGGCTAGGTCTCCTTTTAGCTATTCTCTCCATGCCTAACACTGGCTGTAGATGTAGTGGGGGAGGGGGTCAACTGGGTCCACAGGCTCTCCTTAACCTTCTCATTGTCATCAGAGAGCCAGTCAGTCTCCCTAACCCCTTGCCAGTGCAGGGCCCTTCTGCCCCATTGCAAGATCATACTTTTATTCCCTAAGCATTCCTAATGCTTGACTCTCCGCCCTTCTCTACAATTAAGGACACTGGGAACCAGATTATTTTGCGTGGATTCAGATGGGCATAGATGGTATCACCTGCTACGAGCTGATGAGTTATGGTTGGCTCTGCTGTCACTCTTGGTTTCCAGCTTTTGACAGTTTATTCAGATGTGGACGAGAAAGATGAGCCTTGCTATTCGGTAAATAAAAGTGCCAATATCCTTAAGATGCCAATTTACAGTAAATGTGATACACGGATAAACAACAGCTGTGTTAGTGTGAGTGAAAACACACAGCTTTTAAGGTCAGAAGGGACCCTGGTGATCATGTAGTCTGACCTCCTGCATAACACAGGCCATGGCATTTTTTCACCCGGTAACTCCTGCATCAAACCTATCATTTTTCTCTTGAGCTAGAGCATCCCTTTTAAAAAGATACCCAGTCTCAACTTAAAGACTACAACTGATGGAGAATCCAATGGTTAATTACCCTCACTTAAAAAATGGAACCTAAGGCTACGTCTTCACTACGGGGGGGGGGGTCGATTTAAGATACGCAAATTCAGCTACGCGAATAGCGTAGCTGAATTCAACGTATCGCAGCCGACTTACCCCGCTGTAAGGACGGTGGCAAAATCTACCTCCGCGGCTTCCCGTCGACGGCGCTTACTCCTACCTCCGCTGGTGGAGTAAGAGCATCGATTCGGGGATCGATTGTCGCGTCCCGACTTCAGACTTTAAACAGATTTATGCAAACTGCTTTTTGGGTTACAGATCATTTAAAAAAAAATCACTAGGCTTTTAAATGTCTTTGTCGTCTAATATTTCTTTCGGTCCCTCTAGGGCAATAATAGTTCGTTACTACACTCAGTTCTGCAACCCTTTTTCCATGATCAATAGTACTCCTCTGAGCAGTTTCACTTACAACAGTGGTACTGTATGTGTATGTGCCACTCAGTAGGATTAAAGAGACTGGAGTTGTTTGGGGAAGGATTTGATGATATCCTTACATTCCTGGGTAAACCGCACTGTTGGATCATCTACAGCACCACTCCACATTACTCAGGAGGAGTCAGGGCTACAAGAAGTGAGCCTTTATGACCAGATTCTGATACCCTCATTCATACTGAATAGTACTTTACTCCAAAAAAAAAAAAAAATATGGAGATATACCTATCTCATAGAACTGGAAGGGACCCTGAAAGGTCATTGAGTCCAGCCCCCTGCCTTCACTAGCAGAACCAAGTACTGATTTTGCCCCAGATCCCTAAGTGGCCCCCTCAAGGATTGAACTCACAGGGTTTAGCAGGCCAATGCTCAAACCACTGAGCTATCCCTCCCCCCTCCAAGAGCATTTTTATTTTTCTGTTTTTAACAGTGAGGGCAATTAGCCATTGGAATAACTTACTGAGGGATGTGATTATTTTCTTTTGCTTGAAATCTTTAAATCAAATCAGGATGTCTTTCTAAAAGATATGCGCTAGTTCAACCACAAGTTAACAGCTCAATGCAGGAATTACTGGGTGATAGGCTATGGCCTGCATTATGCACGTGGTCAGACAAGATCATAATGATCCCTTCTGGCCTCAAAAAAAAAAAAAAAAAAAAAAAAGAATTTATGAGCAGTAACCTTGAAATAAATTACTCCAGTAGTAAGGTGCTAGTCAACATGAGAATGGATATCAGAATCTGGCTGTAGGAAGTTGTGTACAAAACACTTTTTAAAAAAAATTATCTACTGCAGAGAAAAGAAATCCACAACACTGATGGCCTCCTCCGGATTTCTCCCATAGTCAAAGCACTTTTCACTCTTGGAGGGTGAGCACTAACGTCCTCTCTCTATCATTATTGGAGCAAGTTACATGTAAAAGCTAAAGTTCAGTGATTTTGCTTGTACCTTTTTCCTTTTCCACCTCAAACTGAGCAAGCCCCTTTGCCACCTCCCTGTATTGTGTGTGTGTGTGTGTGCTCCATATGAAACTTAAAAGTCTACTTTAAAACATTTCAAGGACCCTTTGTAATTGCAAATGTCAGAGATTGGTAATCAAGAATTCATACACTTTCAAAGCGTGCATGTTTTATAAAAAAAACAAATTCTCTCTTCACTTATCCAAATATTAATTTCACAATTAACATTGATGGCATGGACTCAAGATCTTTTTAGAACTCCTTGTATTTTACAACTAGTTAGATGTTATTGGACTCTTTATCGTGGGGCAGATTCTACAACCCATGCTAGAGCTGAGTATCACTTATTTATGCAAGTAGTCCCTTTGAGCCAGTTTCTGACACTTGTACACAGGCTGAATAGTTCCTTACATTGCAACTAGCCCTACTGATTTTGATGCAACATTTTAAAATAGCCTTCAAAGTCACTGGGGCTACATGCAGAGTAAGCTACTGATCAACATAACCATGGCAAAATCTGGCTCTTATACGTCTATGGAATTCTGTGCATGAGTAAATGCTACTCTATATAAGTGCAGCCCTGTAAGAGTTGATGGATAAATGACCTTTGATCAGGGCCGGCTCCAGGCACCAGCGAAGGAAGTAGGTGCCTGGGGAGGCCAATAGAAAGGGGCGGCACTCCGTCCGTTATTGGGGCGGCACGTGCGGGTCTTCGGCGGCAGCTCAATCTGGGGGGGGTTTTTTTTTTTTTCCCTTCGCCGCTTGGGGCAGCAAAAAAGCTGGAGCCGGCCCTGCCTTTGATCACACTCTTTGACGCTACCTCCTCCTACCACCGAAGTTTAGAATCTTGTGATGGTTTCTGATATCAGTATAAATAGCGTTATCAGTAGGATTTAGGCCTTTTTATTGGAAGCAACTAAAGCCAGATATTTTTTTTAATTAAAAAAAAACAAAAAAGATGTCTCAATTGTAAGATGTAAAAACTCAAGAAACTGAAAAATACCAGAAGGATCAACAGCAAGTAGTGGCCAAAGAAATATTCATAGAACAAATATCATTCTGGTGACTGGACCGCAGCCAAGTCTTTTTATTCTGTGTTTTTAAAAATGCATAGACTATGAGAGTCATAAAAGAGTGTTTTGTCTCTGGACTCTGCTGGAATAAAAGGCAGATATGATTCGACATTGACATGGACATTCATCATGTCCCAGACTGAACTGGTTATTAATTCTGAAAGTATTAAATATGGAACGGGTTGAGTGTCTAACAAATTTGCAACATTATTCAATTATAACAACAATGTTAGACTGAATGTATCTCCTAAAACAGCCTCTTGTATATTAAGTCACGCCAGTGACTCAAGCCAAGTCACTGAAAAGCACTACCAGCCCTATCCATAAAGCCAACTCTTTGGCGATCAGGGTAGTTGTCCTGATAACACCAAGCACTGGAGCCTGAATTGTTTTAATGGGACATGGAAGAGGAGGAAGAAATGCATACACCTAATTCACTGTAACACACACAAACAAAATCCTTTCAATTGCTGCCCTATTTATGGCATCCTCATTGCGCCTGCTGGGCAAAGCTAAGAGGTGGGCAGCTTGAAGTCAGGAAGGTTTATAAACCTCCTGATGAAGCCTGGAACACCCTACCCTTACCAACCCTTCAACATACATCCATCTATGGTGGGAACTTCAGTAGTCACTACACCTCCTGGGGCTAAAGAGAATGTAACAAAAATGGACTGGATCTCATAGACTAGGCTTCTGCAAGTGACCTATATCCCTTGCATGAGTCACCTTTTTCTTCACAGGGTAGAAGCAGGGCTAGTCTCCTAACCTCAGTTGAGCTACCTCTGCAAGGGGCCAACTGTTACCAGCCTCCTGCAGAGTCCTTGGAAACTTCCTGCACAGCCAACATTACCCTATTCTTACTCGAAGAGAAATGACAATCCCCATAACAACCACTATCCCTAGACTGCAGTGGAACTATAGAAGAGCAGACTGGAAACATACTTAGAGCTTACCAATGTATATAGTGTGCATACCATATAATACCTCTGTAGAAAACATTTACCCTTGCTTCTCCAAAGCAATTTTCAAAGCAGTCACTCAATCCATCTCACATGGCTATCAAAAGACTTGTATACCCTGCTTAGATGAGGAATGTGCAGAACTTTTGAAGTAGTACGAAGAATCTGATGACTTGGAGGCAGCAAACCACCTCATTGACAGCCTCAATTTCCATCGCAGGGAACACTGGAAAGAATTTACACCAAATATGGACATGACAAGGTTTATCAGGAAAGCATGGTCACTCATAAGGAAGCTTGGAGTAGTACCAAAACCACCATATGTCAGTGTAAAGTGTCCCTGAACAGCATCGCCACAGACCTAACTAACGTGGCAAAAGCCAAGAAGGATAAGCCTTTTGAGGAATCAGTGAAGAGGGAATGGTGCAGATACAGACTGGTCCCACCTCGTACTCAGGAAGGCCTTTTCCAGCCTTTATGCACTGAGGAAGTGGAGCGAGCACTAAGCCACATGAAACCAGGCGGCCATGATAAGATTTCAGCAGAAATGCTACTTCACCTTGGTAAGAAGAGCATAAAATGTCTGTCAATTATCATTTCCCATGTCATCCAAGAGAACAAGATACCTAAGATGTGGCAGAAAGCAATGCGGATAGCTATTAGAACCAGGAAAAGACCAGCCTCTTTCAGCTAGCTACCATTTGATATCACTTCTGAGCTGTGCTTACAAACTTCTGGACCAATTAATTCTGCAAAGAATCATGTCCATAGTAGAGCAGGCTCTAAGTGATGATCAGGCAGACTTCAGATCTAACAGGAGCACTTGCAACCCAATTTTTGCTCTTACCACTTACATAGACAATGGTATCCAACAGGGGCTGTGTTTCTTGATCGTATCACATGATACCATCTTGCACTGCTGGTCAAGATGTCAAAGATGTTACCTTGATGTGTTGTTATGGTTACAGAAATGATGCTTCAAAATGGACAATTCCAAGCAATGCTAAGCAATAAACAGAACACACAGAGGACCCAGAAGAACAGACTCAGTCAGGGATCCATTCTTGCTCCAAATATTTTCAATGTATTTATGAATAATCTGCCTCCAACATCAACATCATTCAAGTATGCTGATGACATCTGCTTAGTTCCAAGAGACAGAGACTTCAAAAGATTGAGGACAACCTGAACCATGATATGGCAGCCATTAGTGGCTACTGCAAGAAGTGGAGACATAAGTCCAGTGTGTCAAAGACAACGTTGTCATGCTTTCATCTAAAAAATGCCAACACTTTATGAGAGCTCATGATCTTCGAGGATGGAGAACAACAGGCATACGATCCAAAGCCAGTATATCTAGGAGTAACTCTTGCTTGCATACTTGAGGGCTCAACTTGGGGAGCTAATGCCCAAACACTTTGCAGCTCAGGGCTAGCTCTCTGCTACTCAGTTGGAGAATACTGTATTCCAATGTGGTTAAACTCTCCCCATGCAAAGTTAGTTGATGTATAACTGAACCAAACAATGAGAACAACAACAGGGGCTATGAGATCAAACAAACACCAAGTGGCTAAAAGTCCTCTCTACTATCGTCTCCCTAACATCAGGCATTATATTGCAGCAAAAAATCTCCTTGACAAAATCCAGGAGATGCCACAACTGCTGCATTTCAAAAATATATGGGAAGCACCTCACCAGCAGAAGACCAGCCTGGACTAAGTTATCAACCATCTCTACAGCAGATGCTGGGCGAGCAGATTGGGAATGAGCTGCTCCCTCTATAAGACACTCCTTCCTCATTACTTAGCCTGCGTCACACTGCCTGGCTTCAAGCTGCCACGTTATCTCTGGTGCAAGCTCAACCGTTTCACACCTACGGACTCAGGAACAGCCCTCTGTTTAGCTGTGGTGCATTTGAGGCTACATACCTATTGAATAGGTGCTAGTCTATCAGGAGGACTTTTCAGACTCCATGCTGTTGACCCCAAGGCGACTGAATGGCTAAAACGTGCAATGCCTACCTAAGCCCTCTGGACATTTTTTTCTTATGCATTTTTTTTATCTCCCTGCTTTATATTTTACACTTTGAACTTTTTCTTCATCTTTACCATACCACTCATGCATTCGCTAATAATAATAATAATAATAGAGATCCCTGGCATGCAGATGCAATGTGACTGCTGGATTCCTCGCAATCTGTATGGATCTCAAGGAATCAGGTAGAGGCACAGAGCCATTGTGAATATGTGGCGTCCTCCCAGGCATCCCCTTATGGTCTCCAGGAAACCTTGCAAATGGCCCCGTGCCTCAGTTTTCTTCTTGCGTCTTCAGATAAACTCAGTACAGCCTTTGGAGTATATAGCGGGCCCTTTTATCAGGATTAATTTATTATCAAATGTCCCACTACCTTAAACCAGTTTCCCCAGCATAGTCCAAATAGTACATTTGTTCCAACAGTCCATCACCAAGAGTGGCTCCCGCATCTCTCACCCCACCCCACCCCAGCCCCTCTAGCTGGAGTGTTTCTCTGCCCGGTTTCCTTCCCAGGTAGGGTTCCAGTTCTTGCTTGAAGACATTTGCAGGCTCACCACATCATTTCCCAGCCTTCAACCCTCTCTGGCTCAGAGAGCCAGCAGGCGTTGGCCTCTCCTGCTCTCAGCCTTCAGCCCTGACTCTCTGGCATAGGGAAATTTGTAGATGACCCCCAATTGCCTTCCACCATTCCACTTTTACCAGCCTGATCTGCCTCCAATGCTCAACCAGGGAACTCTCACTGCTCCCTCCTGCAGGGTCGACTCAGCCCTCCCCTGAAGCTCTCAGCCCAGCTCTGCCTCCGAGCCTACTTTACTCTTGGGTCACTGGACTCTCTGCTTTTCTAAACTCTGGGTTCTAAAGTCTTCCTCAAGATTCTAGACCCAAGCTGCGAACCCCTGATTGCAGACAGCTCTTTGGGGGAAAAGCAGACTTTAACTCTGAGTCTCATTGGGTTTTGTTTATTTTGGTGTCAGGGGGTAATTTTTAAGTTCTAGAAGCATTAAACAAAGCCAAGCCAGGAGACGAGTGTTTTCTCATATCCATCCATTGTCATGAATCAGGGGAGGAGAGGATGTTTGGATGAATCTGTGTCAAATTGAATTCAGATGTTCTGGCTCCTACTGCAATTTCCTCAGCTTTAAACACAAAATCCTTGATGCTGATACCAATTCAATTGGAGCCCCCGGAACTGTCCGCTTTCAAGTCTAAGGCCATGGCTTCACACAAACTTGCACCAATTTAACTAATTGAGTTAAACCAGCACTGGTTCTGCATGGTGACACTCTTATTTCGGTTTCTGTTAAACCCAATTGCCTTGGGAGACCTCGGGGGTATGTGTGCTTCCTCAGCTATAGTGAGGGAAAGTGGACAGCCTTACAGAATTCCTGAATTACCCCTCTAGCTTCTTAACCCAAAATAAGCCACCCTTAAAATGAAATAAATGAGTCTACACACAAACCTGCATGGCTTTAACCAAACTGATTTCAAATCATTCCTTTTGTTAAACCAGTGCAAATGTGTTTGTAGACAAAGCTTAACTAAAATTTCACCAGGCTGATTTAAGCAAAGTTTATTGGTTGAAAACGGTTGGGGGGGAGGGAGAAAAGGAGGGCTATTTTTGGGGGGGTTTTTTAAATGCTCTTGGCTGAGAGCTTATACACCCTGTCTGCACCCTCTGTGAGGTCAGAGAAGGGCTTCCTTGGCTCAAGAGTAAGACACTTGTAGGAAGGTATTGGTGCCTCCTTGATGTTCTAAGCCAGGGCAAGCCCTTTAATCATGCCCTGCACCCACCCTCTCACAGCACTCAACCCCTAAATTTCTCAGGGAACTTGGGCATGACTAACAAGCTGTTCTGAAAATCCCCTGGTCACTCAAACATGCACCAAGGCCCAGTTGGAGCATATAAGAAGCCACTTGTGCCAAGGCAAGCTTTTGAAAATCCCTGCATTAATCACTACAGGTATGATCAACTCCCGTTACAGTCACCAGAAAGGCTCCCATTGACTTCAGTGAGAATTGCCTTGGGACCTATACCCTTGAATGCATAACAAAACCAGTTTTAATTTCTGATCACAGCAATGCTCAGGCAATAATCTTTTGAGAACTAAGTAGGCCAACTTCAACATACATCTCTCTGTATCTCATTAGCAGTATAAATTCAATGATTATCTGTGCAAAAGGTGTGTAATGCTTTTTGCCAAGTTGGAGAACATTATAAGGCAGAAGAACTTAGCATTAAACGTATTTTGTGTATTGCCATTTATTGCATTTCTAATCTTTTTATTGGTGGCGAGATAAAATCTGCATCAATCAACGTGTTGTAAAACAAGCTTGCTCCTTGTTTATGAAAGCTGAGTGTGCAAGTATCAGCTGAAAGTTATTGTAAGCAAATGTTTTTAATTAAATAAAGCCAATGCAATCTGTTTCATTGGTATGAAATCATAATTAGGCCTGTGTTATCTTAAGCACCAAAGTGTGACCAACACTTAATTATCAGTAGAGCTGAAGCCTCCAGGTTGGAACACAGCAGTAGGTTCTACTTTTGTCTACAACTGTATATCACTCCCAAGCTTCACCTAATGCAGAACTCCTTTGATGCAGTGGGTCAACATGAGCATATAACGTGGGTGCTCCATGAACATATTTAAGGACTGAAGGCTGGCATTTTTATTGGAGGGTCCACAGTTGGTGACTCACTTCTCTATGGTAGCCTGACTGAACTTGACTTTCAAGGAACAGTGCTACTAGAAGGATGCAGCACAGCTAAGCTTCAGGGTGTAGTGCAAGGCATCTTTTAGGTCAAATATTTCCTTGACTAAAGACCCATGGTGGAATTATTATGGCCACTTGGGGCAGTTCAAGCGGGCCTGGCTATAATGAGCAGGCTAACATTTGCTGTATTTAATTGTCAAGTGCCAAAATTTGACAATGATGGGTGCAAAAGAACACTAGTAAATATATAAATTAGACTTTCATCCTGAGTAACAAAACAGAATTTGTAGATTTGCTGTCCATGTTTCATCTGCCCTATGGATCTAGGAGAATTCAGACTGAGAATTCAGTCTCCTGTGCTAACAATCTGACATGGGCTTACATACTGGCATGGGACAGAAGACTTGGCTAACTCTGCCCACTGATCTATTACAGCTAGAAAAATTCTGGCTGAACAGCAAAGAGTTAAGTACTGGCCAAAATATCAGCAGAAGCAGGAGGCTCTGGTGCTTTGAAACTCTGCTCAACATATGTCTGAAAGATTTTTAGCACTGCACATAACTGCAGAAAAGGAGAAGATTGGCAAGGCAGATGTTCATTGTTTACTGACCTCCAATGAAATCTGCCCTTTTCTTTACCCATTTGAAATGTTCAATAGATAAGGTGGTGCTGATTTTTAAGCCTTGTGCTGCCAAAAATCTGGTGTATTTCTCTGGCCCAGAGAGTTTGAAAACAAGTAGTACACTAGACGAGTGTGAAAATACACTTCCTTATGGCAGGTTTATAAGCTGATCACTGGAAACAAAATTCTTGTAAAGAAACATGTTGAAAACCATGACAGGCTCATTGACAACAAGCAAAGCCCTCACAATCTTATTGCAGGAAGAGGGTCAGATTGCAGCTCAGACACCAAGCAATTGTTTATTAGAGCTTTGCAAAAAGTATGAAATTTTGCCTTGTGCATAGTTGTGTGGGAAAGCTGATATTCTCACAAACACTAACATGAAAACAGGATTGTGAGAACTCCTGAATGTAATCAAGCTCACCCACCATTTTTCTACATGGCTAGAATGGCAACATTTGCACCGCGGCCAACTGTCAGAACGCTCATATTTGCAACTAGGGTTACCACCTGGCTGATTTCTTTTTTTTTTAAATAGATTTGCCAGTTGCCAGAAAAACAATTTAATCTGTTGCTTTTTTTTTAAATGGGTCTAAAGATTTGCATTATCACAACACACTGAATATTTAATGTTAAAAGTTTGTGTCCAGCTAAAGAGGCTACATTGTTCCCACTCTGCAATCTAAGTTAAAATTGATAACATCATTTTCTATCTATATATGTTTTCTCTCTCGAGTCTATAAGAGGCTGTTGAAGTTGGGGGGAGGGGCATAGTTGCCTTGTGGTTGGGGGCTAGGTTGGTTTTTCCCTAGGAAAATTAAAATCTGTCCATCAACCTCTCCCATTCAACTGAATACTGGGAGATGCAGGCATAGTATAAATGTAAAAATAGAAGCTTCTACTCCTCTCTGGATCTGTTCTTCTTAGAGGTACTTTGACCTCAGAAGTTAACTGTCTTGCTCAAGGCTGCCAACAGGAGAAAATAAACAAGGCTATTGTCCCAGGCGGAATGATCAGGGCTAGTTAAGGAAAAGCTATTCTAGGGCCATCCATGTGGCCCCAGCTCCTGGAGTCATCTGATTACATCAGAACTTCATCTTTCATTTAAAAAAAACACACACACACACAAACAGGACATTTCTAGCCCTTATGATTAGCAGACAGTCATGCTGTAGACAGACAGGTTCACTAATACAGTGAATAGCAGTTTTGACTATGATTAAACAAATTAAACTTACATAGGAACACATGCAGCAATCTAAAATGTTAATAAATGAAAAAAATAGCACCAGGTACGGAGTACAGAGATGGGTATGTGTAGAAGTGGACTCACCAGAGGCACTGCCCCAGAGTAGCAGATTATCCTTCACTAGCAGCACCTGGCAACAGTCACTCTACTCTTGTGGTAGTCTGCCTCTTCTCATGACTTGGGCCTTCAGGCAGGCCACATTTTGTTCCTGTGGTGTACTGAAAACCATACTGAGATTGTGGGCTGACTCTAAAATTTCAGAGAGATTTCCTAGTCCTACTTGCAGGCTGGGGGACTCTTTAGAAAAGCATGTGATCAGGGCCTAGGAGAGAGGGAGTCTAGAGTGAGGTGGGGTAAGTTGTGCCTCTCTGCTTTAGACAGCAGTCTGCGTTGTCTGTTTTTGGGTGCTATCATGCTGAACCCTAAAAAATAAAGTCGTGTTACACTGCAACCTGCCAGCACGGGTATTTATGTTTTTAATCTAATTTCCCTCTGTGTTTGCTAGGAACGTAACAGTGTCCACCCTTTCCAGGGATCTTCAGGCCCTAAGTCCTAAAACAACACTCGGAGTTTCAGTTCTTCAGCCCCTTTTCCCGGGGGTTTCTAAGACGCACAGGGCCTCATCCGAGATCTTCAACATAGGCCACTCAACAAAATCTCAGCTCAAGTGCTTCTAGTCTCTCTTAATTCCCAGTACTTTACTGAACCCTATCTTGGGTTTGGCATGGTGAAAACCCCTTATCTCCTGCAATCTCAGTATTTCCTTAATCTCAGCTCCACCTTCCTTTGGATCCACTGCAGCGAGAAACACCATCTCACCATTTAACAGTCCATACACAGGGTTTCTCTGCCTCTAGGGCCTTTCCTAGTACCTTGAGCCTTCTGGGCTTCCTTTCCCAAGTCCCACACCCAGCTGCCTTCCTCTAGGCTTTTTGCAGTGGCTCAGCCTAATGCCTATTAAGTTTGTTCTTACTCTTATTTTAGAGTATGGCCTCATAGGCTCTAGCCTCTCTAGTGCTGGCCACAATCTTCCCAGAGCCAATAACCCAACAGAAAACACTCCTAGCTAACTCTCACTTAGATCTCCTCCCACTTAGTGCGCCTTCCTTTATGAAGACCCAGCTCCTCCCCAACTGCGACTGATCATCATTCAGGCCAAGCACCTGGATGCTACCCAGTGATTTAACTGGGCTCAGGGTCCTGTTTATCCATAGTTAACCAGTGTGTGGTGTATGTACCCAATTACAGCACAGTTCAAACCTAGATAGCCATGACCCCATAGCATGGTACATACTAAAATTCTTGGAGAACTCTATGCAAATTTGGGGAATCTTCCATGCTCTCTTTTCTTCTCTCTGTCTCTCCAATAGACATGAAGGATGGAACATACCAAACACCTCAAGGTGTTGTTTTCACATTTTATTAATGTATTCCTACTGCCATTTTCAGCTCTCTTTCAATGCCTTTGATAGCTGACACATCGTTTCTATCACATCCCATTTTGCCATAGGCATTTCTCTTCTCCCTTAAACCTCTTCATTCCCAATTCCTGGGTAGACTTCTGTGCTAATATTCATTTAAATGACCTTTTTCAGACCTCCTTTTGAAATTTTAAATAATCCCAGGATTACGGCCATGCCGGCTGGCACCTTCAGGGGCTGGGGGTCTGTCAGAAGCATTGTAAATTGTTCTCTTTAGGGGGGTTGTTTCATTTGGGGGTCTGTGAAGGAATCCCAGCTCATATGCTTACAGATTAGGGGCAATCAAATGAGGGCATAGAAGCTTCATAATTTAAATATTACACGGCTTATCCTCCATACCCTCTCCAGTCATTTCCCCCCAACACACACACACTCCCCTTTCCATCTTCTCCCTCTTTAACAGGTATCCTCACTGATACAAGCGTGGGGGGTTATCATGCTTTGTAGGGTAAATTCTTTGCTTCCCTACCCAACCCATGCCAAGAGCTCTCACTTCCCCCTCCTCTCAGAGTTGCCTATGTTACCATAGCAGTACTACTGAGTGTGGTGTGTGTGGTAGTGCAGTTTACTCATTGTAAAGCACAAGCAGGGCCGGCTCTAGGCACCAGCAAAACAAGCTGGTGCTTGGGGCGGCACATTTTTAGGGGCGGCATGGGCGGCGCCAGAATGCCGCCCCTAAAAATGTGCCCCGGCTGCCCTAGCTCACCTCCGCTGCCGCTCGCACGCCGCTACTCGCCCTCCCTCGCTGCCTCCCAGGCTTGAGAGCCTGGGGGTAGGAGGCAGGGCTGGGGATTTGGGGAAGGGGCGGAGTTGAGGCGGGGCCGGGGGTGGGGTAATTAAAAAACGGGGGGGGGGGGGGCGGCCAAAATTGTTTTTGCTTTGGGCGGCAAAAATCCTAGAGCCAGCCCTGAGCACAAGCTCCCCTCCCCCCGCTGCTAGGGAAGAAAATCTGGTATTTTGGGGAAGAGCGTAAGCAGGCTGATTAATATTGCATTTAGATTGTTCCATTTAAGATCCCGTATGATGTAGGCGAGTGGGGATGTGTGCATGAGAGCAAGAGACAGGTGGGCATGAGGGATGAGTCCCCAACTTTTGCTCCTGGCCAAGAAGCTCCAGCAAAGCTGGTAGCAGCAGCTGCCAGTCAATTTACATTGTTACTTAGGGTTTCTGTGGCTGATGCACATTCTGGAATAGAACCCAGTATACACTCCCTTACCTGTGATGGTTCCTCACTGATAACAAGAAGTGAAACATATATAAAGCTCTATCTATTGATGTCCATAAGTGAAGCAGCAGAACTGTTGAGAAAGAAGGTACTATTTTTAAAAAGCGATTTTCTGATGATAGTTAACAAAGCAGTTATATTTGCTGTGGGGAGGTGATTGCAGAGTTCCAACATGACAGGTCCTAATTAGGTCTTGGAGCTTTTGGCTAGCTTTTGGGAAGCTACGCGGTGCATTTCTACCTACCTACTTTGGCTCTGTAGCCCTCTTTTTATTTTATTATGTTGGCAGTTAATTTTGAAAATGGGGTCTGGAAAAGGAATAGATCTAAGGTGAATAGGAAGAAAAGAGGCAGTTCATTTTCCCTCTTCCCTGTCATTTATTTTTTTCAAAGAGGAGTTATTTGTATCTAGTACCTTCCTCGATCTGGAGTTTAGCACTAGATGTATGTTCTCAGAAGGATCTCGTCGTTAGTAGTATATATGAGGTCAGGCTTAAGAAGCGTGAGTTATTTGCTTGTTTGGTTAACCAGAACATTTGCTTTGCTGTTCTTTGGTGTCTTTGAGTTAAACAGATTTATGGATTTTTGTCCTGTACTAGAAAGTAATGGGAGAAGGTTTCTTAAATTAATAACGGCATCTGTTCTAAATGGACTTTGAGGAGTCTTCACATAGGGTGCGCAATTTATCTGTTTGTACAAGGATTAATGTTATTCAAGTAGCTAAGTCTTCAGAAACCATATAAGATTTAAGTGACCTAAACATAAAAGACTTCTTTTAAAAAAAATCATTTTTTCTTCTGTTCTCCTATTTGTTCTGCTCAAGAGTCTGAGCCCATTACCGAGTGGAACCTTAGCCTTTACTAAGAGTGCTCTGGGGACTTTGTCAATTGCTGAGGAAAGTAAGCTTTTATTTAACAAAATTATATTAGCTCTTAGGGTTGTGAAAGTAACTTTCCAAATGTGAACTGAGGCAATGCTGTCTCTCAAATCTGCAGATAGAAACTATAGCTCTAAGGAGCATGAACTGCCCCCATTAATCTAAGTGTTAACTCTGAAACCTAACAATGTAACTATGTAATAACTGGGCAAGTTTCAGGTCTAGTGCAACACCATTATAACTTAAATACAAACTGATGCTACCTAGACTTTGGTTACTTGCTCACTTATCCCATCCCGGGAGCAGATGCACAGAGCCTTGGCTCTATCCTTGCTACATACTGGCCTGAGTAACTGAGCCAGTTTGAGCAGGTAGTAAATTACTGCTGATATAGGCAGAAGCAGGAGAGGCATATCTAAGTCACTGTCTCTGCAGGAGCGGTTCAGCTTACACATCACCCCTTGCTCAAGGCTGTGCCTAAAATCATAATCTAGCTCTTTATTAGTTACTAGTACCCCGTAAAACTTTAATCATACAGAAAAGTAACATGTTGGTCTATGTAAAAATCATGCAAGTAACTGAGGTCAGTAGATCCTACCCAGGCTGGGAGAGACCGTACTAGTAATCTGGAGAATCTATAAAGGGTTTATTTGAAAAAGACTTATTTGATGGCTTGTGCATGGTGACATAATACATCATAAATTTGATTTTAAAATTTTTGACAAGTTGCTTGGGGCATTCTATCAAAATTAGCCTTATGTTGATTTTGATGAACAGAAGAGGGGTTGGGGGAGGGCAGCAGAAATCTTGCTTGAAAATAGCAATGTAACTACTCCGGAGAGAATGAGAGAAGTGAGATCTGCCTAGATACTCTAATCCTTCCAGGAGCTCATGTTCATCAGCAGGATTAAAACTGAAGCTCTTCCTCCAACGATGCAGTGGAAAAGGGCTCCCAGGAGCCCCTTATTAAAATTCCAATATTTAACTGAACAGAGGTGATAGAATTGCACCCTACACCTGCTACAATTATTGCTTAATGATCCTTGCCAGACATGACAGCTAGGAGAAGCAATCTGGGATACAATTTTTGCCAGACCTCCACCTGACCTGCACTTGCTTGTGCAAACTAGCATTTGCAAACTCCTAGTAAAAACGTTACCGCATTCATGCATGCAGGTGTCATTGTCACTCGCAAACCCCATGGATGCCAATGGCTTCACAGGCACAAATGTTAACATGTGAACATCAGCTAGTGCTAGACTATTTAAAGGAGATGTACAGATGTTAATACAACACAGGTATTACCTGGTGCAAGTTTATGAACCCCCAATTTGTGCACACAAGTTAAGGCTGAGGGCTGAAAATCTAGGCCTTAGAGAGCATGAAAGGGATGGTGCCTGTCCCCATGCTAGAACCCAGTCCTTAGGTTAGAGTTCTCCGTTTATGGGCACTTCTGGATCCCCTGTTACTCCTAAAGTCCCATGTGGCCCGAGTGTCCAGAAGAGCTCTTTTCCCCCTCCAGTCAGTATTTGGTGCAAAGCTTATACCCACCATCTCTCTCATATGGAGCTTGCCATGGACATCCATAGCTTTATCATTTCCAGGATGGATTACATAAGCGGGCTCTATGCATAGCTCTCCGAGAAGACTACTAGAAGCTGTTGTCTTGCAGAATGCTGCAGGGATCCGTGCTTTAAGAACACAGTGGTTCCCTATTAGCTTTTCAGGTGCAAATTGAAGTGTTGATATTTATTTGAAGCTCTGGGCGGTTTGTGTCCTAAGTACAGTACCCGAAGAACCTCCTCTCTCCCTATACACTGCCACCGCTGTAGAAGTCAATTTATATGCTGCCTGGTTTTCTGTCTAGGGGTAAAGTTTATCTAAGGGAGAGACAACAAATCCTGGGTCTCTTGATCTTCAGATCACAATGAAAACCTTGTCTATTGACTCAGGAGGGTGTAACTTCAGCCCACGGCTGATTGTACAATTGAGGCTTGTTAGACTTAATTGATGTAATAAAGTAGTAGTATGTGAACTAATGGTGCCTGGTTTTTAAAAAATAATTTATGCAGGTGCATGCAGAGACATTATGAAAGATGTATTTCAGAATAATAATTCCTTCTATTGGGACCCCATGCAGCTCGATCTACCTTCTGAGCTGAAATCAATGGTTTCAAGGGTATCTAATAATACTATTTTGCGCTTTTTTTGTAAATTAAAAAACAATTATATTAAACACAAATAGTCATTTTCTTGCTACAGCAGGAGAATCTACAATCCTCTTTTTAGTTTTTCCAATTACGTTTCAAAATCAGTGCTCTGCCTGTCTCCAGCACTGGCTCTACACCCAGCCTGGTAGCAGACTACATTGACATTGAAAAATGATAAACAAAAGAAAATATTTTTGCCTACCTCAGATTTTTCAAATACACACAAACAGAAATATCAAAAACTCTTCCAACACTTCGAAGACACTCCACTTGGTCCATCATGACCTACATCTACAGGCAAGACTCTAGCTACTGTTTACTGCAGTAGAAGTGCTGCCAGTTTCTTTCCCTCTTTGTCTGATGCTAGAGAGCAAATCAGCCAAGACAACGTTTGCATGCCAATAATTTCAACAAGCCCAAGAGTGACTGGTGTTTGGCCCATGGAGTTTCTTTTCCTCCTAACTTAAATACAGGCCCCAGCTTTCTCTGCCAAACATAACCAAGTATACAAACAGACCCGGAGCCTTAAAAAGGTCCACCTGCTCTGCTTGGGAGTGTATTTTTGTTGTGGTGGTTTTTTGTTTTGAACAAGAACGCAATTTTTCTTCATTGGAATCCCCCCTGCAGGAAGGGTGGAATTTCAAGCCTCCTGGAATGTACATGAAATTCTATGATCACAAAGCATTGTTTCAGCAAATTAATGCTCATTCAGCGGTTCCAACACAAATTCAAATGAAACCATTGAAGCAGTGAATTGGGAATACCTCTCTTCAGATTAGCATATTAGACAGGAATGGGTGAACCATTCACCCACTCCAAGAACCAAACCTGAAATGAGGCTTTTTTTGAGGTGTGAAAGAGTTTGGCTGGCTTCCCTCTCTCACTCCTACTTCTACCCCCCACGTTCCTTCCCTAACCCCACCCCACACTTCCTGAAGGACTGAAGCAGAAGGGCTAAAGCAACACTTAGAAAGATTTCTCTTTGTAAGATCAGAAACAGGAAGTATAAGGCCTGCTGTAAGATAGCCTGTTCTCTTGAAATATCTCTGCAGCAGTGTAGCACACCCCAAAGGGTTCTGAATAGTTTGGATAAACATCTGGAACTGCTGGGTAGTTTATCCCATCTGAACTTCTGACCCTTTGCCCATCTATAATATTAGAGTGGACCAGGGTGGAATTAGACACAAACCGCATACATCTGAATTCATGAGAGCTGTGTTCAGTGAAACTGCACACCCATAGACCAAATCTGCAAATTGTCACTGTGCCCAGACAAGTTACTTGTCATTTTGATGATCTACGAGGCATCCATAAAAATAAGTTATTCTGACTGAGCTTCATTCCTCAAGGTCAACGCCAAGGTTAATTTATTTGTTTTTTCGCCTTCAGTTGTGGGTGGACAGTCCCTGGAAGAGTAGCATTCTTTGTCAAATGCCTTCCCTTATGTATCCAGTTTGCTCACCTGCTATCATTTGTATTCCACACTTCACAAATGGCCCCATGAACCTACACAGTACTAATGGGGTCAAAGGTGGTTCTCAAGGTTTCTTTCCACTTTCTCACAGATTTTTCCCAGGATTGTGATAGTAACAACTGGGCTGGCTAAATGGCACTGGTTTGATAGTAGATAGGCACCATACTGGAGAAAATTAGTGAAGATTTAGAGGAGGGAAAGAGAAGAAAATTAAATGCTAAATTATGGATAGGATTTTAGAATCACAGACTGATCAAAAAGAGAGACCCCTTTTCATCTAGTCACATAGAAGAACTGATCTCTGAGATACCTTCCAGTCTCTGAAAGTCCTTTCCTCTTCCTGTATGCAATGCAGGTAAATCTCCATTAAAAGACCTCCAGTACGACAAGACTTTGGGTTAACAGAAGGTTGGTTTGATCCCCAGAAGTTGCAAGAGCAGGCACCTGCACTCTCAGACTCACAAGCTCTGTAAGTTTGAAGCCCGTTCTTGAAATGCTTCTAAGCTTCACAGGAGTAGAGCGAGAGTTCAGCTTCTCCTCCGAGGAGCCAATGTAATCTGCAAGGCTGAAGCTCTTAGTTCTTCAATGATTATCCAGTGGTTTCTGAATCCTCCAAGAGCTTCAGATAATCTGAGTTCACCTGCAGGACACTGGTAATTTTTTCGTGCTGTGAACAACATGGATACAGGTATGGTCAACAAAGGTAACAGTAGGTGCAGATTCAAAAGGACTTTAACCCTCTGGGTAACTCACAAGACTAGGATTGAGGCAGCCTGTATTTTATACTTGTTTTTGTCACAGCCCCTAGAACGCTGTGGCCTTGAGAAATGTTAGGTGACTTCCTTCATTTCTTCATCTGTAGAGTGGAGATCCTCAGCAGGGAAGCAGTACGCTGATATTTTTAAAGCTGTTTGATGTCCTTTCATCTTTACGTTATCTTTCCATGCTTTTGCTTTCTTTCCACCTTTAATACCTGCTTTATCATTTCAGCTTCACACCCCACACCTTTGCCGCACACAGGTTTCTAATGTCTTCTTGAGTGGCGAGTGAACTGGTGTAATCCTGTTAACTTTCCAAAGCATTTGTATTTAGCCGTTCAAGTTCAAAGTTCTATTCATGACCAAATAATTGTCAGCTAAATGTAACTAACTTTGAAAACACCGGACTTGCTTGCTGAGATAACATTTCTCTTTTTCTTACACATAAAATGTCACTTCTCAGTTACATAGTGGTGCATAACTCCATTTCCATTAGGTCATTTAATAACAGATAAGACTTTTGCATGTTACATAGCCATACTTATTTAAGGAAATAAGAAGTGTTTATTAAATGATAGAAAGATAGGACTTGAAGGGGCACCCAGGTCATCAAGTCCAGCCCCCTGCTACTGCAGGCAACACTGTTATAATCCCATTCATAAATTTATTAAAATCCATCTTAAAACCAGGTAGGTTGTTTGCTCTCACCTCTCCCATTGGAAGGTTGTTCCAGAACCTCACTCCTTCAGTGGTTCATAGATTCCAAAGGCCAGATGGGACCATTGTGATAATCTATCTAGTCTGGCCTCCTGTATAACATAGAACTTTCCCAAAATAATTCCTAGAGCGCATTTTTTCTAAAAAAGCCTTCCAATCTTGATTTAAAATGGTCACCGATTGAGAATCCACAAAAACCATTGGTAAATTGTTCCAATGGTTAATTACTCTCACTGTTAAAAAAAAGTACACCTTATTTCCAGTCTGAATTTGTCTAGCTTCAGCTTCCAGCCAGGGAATTGTGTTTATACCTTTTTCTGCTAGAATCCTTCTTCTAATTTCTAGCCTAAATATATTCATGGCCAGTTTATATCCATTTGTTCTTGTGCCAACATTGTCCTTTAGTTTAAATAGCTCTTCTCCCTCACTGATGATTCTCTGACCCCTTTTCCCCACACACCAGTGTATTTATAGACAGAATGCCCCTTCAGCTCTTGCAATGACCAGTGTACATTATTTATTATTTTTAACCGCCACCCAGAAGCACACAGAGTGCTTTACAACACAAACAAAAAGACAAGGTAGCTATCAGAAAGATTTTATAATCTAGGGCCAGCATGCTTCAATCAGATTCAAGTCAGGAGGTACTTGTGGCCATTCAGAGCCCCACTGATGTCAATAGGACATCATGTAGGCATAACAGTCTGCCCAGGAAGGCTGGACCTAATTCTAGATATGATGTAGCTTGTGGGTATAACTAGGTGGGGCAGGGATAGCTCAGTGGTTTGAGCATTGGCTTGCTAAACCTAGGGTTGTGAATTCAATCCTTGAGGGGGCCCACTTAGGGATCTAGGGCAAAATCAGTACTTGGTCCTGCTAGTGAAGGCAGGGGGCTGGACTCAATGACCTTTCAGGGTCCCTTTTCCAGTTCTATGAGATCTCCACATATATTTTAGGTGGAAAGTCAAGGTTTCTAACAATCAGATTGTGCAGTTACTGTACTCAAGTTAGGCATGAATACAGAAATGTATGGTTCAATTAAAGTTTGCATTTGAAAGTTACTCTTTATTGGCTCGTTTATAGGCATCATGGCTTATGAATAAAAAAAAATTAAAAGTGTGCCCAATACAAACCAATAGATCCTAGTGATCCCTGGAGTTTGGGGAGTTTACATCTGGCTTGTGTCCTTGTGGATATGTATTCAGTAGTAAAATATCTTTCTTCAGAATGGGTGTCAGATACAGTTCCAGCACCATCCTGGCCACCCCTCAAATCAGTGTTGAAAACAATGTGGCTGCTGCTAAAGCCAGGACCAAACTGTTTTCAGCGCCCATTAAGGAAAGTGTGCTAGACACCAGTTTTCTGTAATGGATGTTGAAATCTCTTTGGCCCTATCTATACTGGCAGCTCTACTGTTTCAACAGCTGTGTATATTTGGTGAGAAGGTCGATGGGGCAGAGGAAAGCCACTGCTGATACCCTCATCAACAACAGGACATTTTCCCACTGTAGAAAGAGCTTGTAATGGGTCACATCTAATCCTGGATCTCAACACCCTTAAAACTGGGGAGAGTTGAATTTTCATCTCAACCTGTTCATGGTATGCCCCTCTATTAAAATGAATGAAGAAGAAGACAGAGGGGAAAGGAGACCCAAGTAGCATTCTGCATTTAGCCTATTTCTGAGTTACATGAGATGACCTGAAACGACTATACCCACCCATGTCATTATTTGGCAAAATATTTCTCAGAGATATTAGTTAAATGGCCACTAGTCACGACTTTCTAAAAATTAATTAATTAACTGAGGTGGAAAGACTGAGATGATGGATATAAGGCCTTGTCTACACTAGAGGGTTAAGTCAATGTAAGTTACGTAACTTAAGTTGACTTAGTTTACATCAACTTAACGCAGTGTCTACACCAGCTATGTCAGTGGGATAGATTCAGCCTCTTGTTGAGGTGGAATACCGAAGTCGATGAGTGAGCGTTCTCCCATCGACTTATTGTGTCTTCACCAGACCCGCTAAATCGATGGACTGCAACACATGGCCTAAGAAACAAGTGGAATGTGTGCTTCCTGGGCCACAGATTTGCTTTTGGATTAGGAGGAAGCATCAAAACTCGGCTAGCAGAGTTCACTGGCAGAAAATGCTATAGCAGCAAGCATGCCTCTCAGATAACAGAACCATTTCCATCCTATTCATGCTGCAGAAACGGGAGGAACTATTGAGTCCCTCCTTGTGAGCAGGTGGGTCTCACGGGCCAACTCCAAACACATCTCACACAAGCTATAGTGGGTCTAAAATGTACTGACTTTCTGGGTTTGATTTAATTCACATAGTTTTATTCAAAATAGGGCATACCTGGGGCTTCAATGGTACATATGGCTTGTGCTGGCTCTTTGCACGGGGCTGAATTTCACCACAAGGAACTCATAATGAAACACAAACTCCAACCCCAGCCTTCACTCCAGGCTTGGCTGCTCCCAGGTTTCCCCTCTGAGGCCTCCACCCTCAGCCCTCTTTCTCAGCCACTCTCGACATCTGGATAGGGTAATAAGCTACCTGCAGTTGTGACACACTCGACAATCCTGTTGGAAAAGATCATGTTTCTTGTGTGGTGTTTTCCAGCAAATACTGCCAGCCCATTGCATTCTACTTCAGTGGTGTAAACTAGTAATGATAATCTCACACCTACATTACAATTTACCAGGCACCCAGAAAAAATTAGATATTTCTGTTAAACATAAAGAGAGCTAAACACGGCTCTGAGTTACAACAATCCAGAAGTTGGCATGAAGTATTTTAATGAACACATATGATCTCTATAGATGGTGGTTTATTTTTATTTTCAAAATCCCACGAAACACATGGCCAGGAGACTCAGCTATTTCACTTTGTTATAGTCTTCTGAAATTAATTACTAACTGTTGTAATAAAATAGTATCCCAAAAGAAACTAATAGTGCAGTCACAAGTTGTAACAAAGAAGAATACAGGCATCCAAAGAAATGCTCGCCCAGGTCATTTGCTTTGCTATACCTAGAAGAGTAAAAAGTACAATAGACGTGTGCAAAATCCAGCATGCGCGTGATCCTTCTTGGGGGAATCCTGACTTCTTGCACCACACTTCATGGCATATAACTGGTGAGCTCAAGTTAAATAAATGAAATCAGCTGTCTGACTTTAAGATAAATGATGTTATTAAAACATAATTGTATAACCCCATATAGCTTACAGCGCCAAAGGATGTGTATTTCACATGCCCTACTATAATTACATTCCCATTATAATTTTGCAGTTAGTTGCTATGAGGTCTGGTCATGAAAACATGCCAATTTTGCACGGGATTGAAGTCTGCCTAATTTTAGCAAATTGAGAGCCGCACAAAAGAAAAGAGATAAATACTATGTTGTTATTTTTCATTAGAGAATTGCTATATTAAGAGGCTGTGATCCAGCTGTGTTTGTTTAAATAAAAGTGTGATTTGAATACCTCCTACAGCTATGTTCCTGCCAATGAATAAAAGATAAAATGCAGCTCTCGTTGGATGTTAGTCTCTGAGTTCGAGCTGACTCGGAGATTTATTGTTTAACATAAGGAAGTGAAAAGCATGTAGAGCAGACCACACACAGGGCTCTTTTGTGTATTGTTTCAAGCCATACCACTAATAGATTTGTTCCACCAAGGCTTGCAGCAGTTCAGCTGTGCTAAAATGCTCCACTTAACTGTGAAAAAAATAATAAAATAGTAATTATGTCTAACTGGCACATGCAGCTTAGACCAACACCATGAGTAATGTAAACAGGAATTAATACCATTAAAAGCTGTATGTTATCATTATGATAATTAAATTAAGCTTTTATTTCCTCCAAACAAGCCCTTTAACTTAGTACCCAATGTCTCTGTAACCACAGTGACTTCCACTCAGACCCTGATATGATCTCTGAAGTTGCTGGAATAATATCCTGCCAATGTGTAGTGACAATAGTTATACTGCATTCCATTAGCCAGCCCAAATCTTGCCATAGAGAACTGGGAATTCATTGCATGTTGGAAAATCCCCTTACAATGCAAACATAAAGAGATGCACATAAATGATCACCGCATTGTAGCAGCCTGTTTTGTAGTTTTCTTCATGGTAATCTCACATTCAGGCACATAATTCTAAGGAGCTGATACGTTTCAATGGACTTAGTTACGGCCAAGTGCAGAAGTGAGTGGCCGCATGCCAGCGAGCATTGACTATTGAAGGGTTTGGAATGTCAGAAGGACTGACTTGGGCTGTCTGAGTTTATTTAAATAACACAAATGCCTCCAGCAAAAAAAAAAAATCTATTTAAACATTAGCCTTTATGTTATAATTTTAACTATATGGACTGGTGACTTACTGATAAGGATGGCTTAGTGCAATACTTTGTAACTGTAAACCAGACAGATTACTCTGAGCTAGGCTAGCAAGCAGGAGATAACTTTCTTGGGGGGGGGAAAGAAGGAGGAAGAATATGGAGCAGGCTACAGTACTGTGCAGCCCGAGTGAAAAGGGAAGGAAATTTTTCAAAGGGATAGATTGTGACTATCTACACACCCAGAGTAAGAATTCCCCCTCCTCTTACACCTCTGCACAAGCAATCCAAACCTTGTCTCCCAATGTGTAGGAGTAAATGGGGTACACACTCAGTTACTCCCCCACGGGGGGCAGGTGGAAGAGTTGGAGAATGGATTGAGCCCTCTCTCCACACCCTGCTCTCTAGCTGGAGTGGCAAAGCCAGAGCGTGTGTAGAAGGGGGAATAATTTACAGCTAACATAGGCAAGTGGTAAATTATCACCCTCATCCCCCAAGGCAAGGAGGAAGCAGGGGGGAACTGAGACTCAAATGGCTGTTTGAGTCAAAAGCCTCACCAGGATGCTCTTGGAGCAGAACAATTTACATACCCCTCCTTGCTCAATGCTGTGCTTAAAGTCAGAATCTAGCCCAGAGTCTGAGTTTATTCACCATGAAATTTGCATGTTTGGGGGCTATAATCTCAACTCACTATACAAGGCTTTAGCCCTGAAACTCTCAAAAGCATCAATAACAATATCCTATCCTCTTTACATAGCACCTCTCCCCTCAAAGGTTTTCAAATGAGATTTGACAATGGATGGAGAGGCAATGGCTTGGAAGGGGGTGGCAGACAGTGGACAAGAGGAAGCTCTCTCCCCCATAGTGGTAAGACTGTGTGAAGGGATTAAGTGTTTTAGATAAGCAAACACATATCACTCAGTGGGTTGGTCACTAAACATTTGGTTCCACGCCCTCAGCTGCTTGCTTTTCGGGGTGGGGGTGGTTAGATGCCCACCTCACCGGATGTTGTTTCTGCTCTCTGATTGGATAACTGACACTCTTCTAAACTGGAGGATGGGAATCAGAGATTTCCAAAGAGCTGCACAAACTCTTTATGAAGCTTCTGATGAACATAAACAGTGGGCGTCATTTAAAAAACTTGTCTTTTGCATTTTATTTTATTTGTATTGATGAGCATAAAATATTACTAGTTCCCCTGGTAGTCTCCAATACAAAAATAAGGGATAGTGACTCAAACAGGTCATCTCTAACCTACCAGGAAAAAGATTTGAGGAAGTTCTCTATGCGGCCACTGTGTTTGCACTGATACTTGTTAGACTCTCACATTCCACAAGTATACTTGTCACCAAAATAATCACTGGTATGAATGTTTGAGGAAAACAAATAAAAAAGAATCAATACTACGTGTGCAGGTTCACAATTACACCTCTACCCCGATATAACGCTGTCCTCGGGAGCCAAAAAATCTTACCACGTTATAGGTGAAACGGTGTTATATCGAACTTGCTTTAATCCGCCGAAGCGCGCAGCCCCGTCCCCCCGGAGCGCTGCTTTACCGCGTTATATCCGAATTCGTGTTATATCGGGTCACGTTATATTGGGGTAGCGGTGTATTTAAATACTGAAACTTCCCCCCCCCCACTATTCACCCAACTCTAATTGAGCTTAATAAACATTATAAAGCTAGACATGACTGCAAAAAATGGCTCAACAGTACTGGATTTCTCACAGCAAACTAGCAGCGGTATTCATAGTCATTCAAAGTGATTGCTCAAGGTGCTACCAGAGCAAGGCCCAGTCATCTGGGTTTGAACTGATATTCCAGGATATTTAACATGATCACTCTCGACTCTTCATTGAATTGTTAGGGATAACAGTTGGAATGATAGCAATGCCGACATTTCATTATTTTCAGTCTTTGCTGTTTCAACCCTTTGCCTTCTTGATCACTGCTGGCAGGGTTTATTTGCAGTTGTAAAAATAGCGATGATCTGATTTTCTAGCTGTGAGTTAAGTTAAATAAACTCAAAGCAGCTGAACTACTGTAGGATCCAGGCAGTTCATCAGTTTACAATGTGAAATGATTTAAAGTTCCAACAGTTATTTCATCAGCAATCTTTCCTTGTTGATTATACCGTGGTAATGGACCAAAATGCTAAGACTTACACTAGTACTATAGCATACCTAGCGTTATGCCAACCCTTGCTGTGACTCCACCTGCTTTCACAAACCAAACTGGCTCAGTATTTGAATGGGAGACTTCCAACAAAGAAGCTAGTGTAACTGCTGCAGTCAGTGGTGCAGCTAAACAGAATTCAATGTCTCAGCATAGCAATAGGGAACACCAGCGTGCTGGAGGTGCTGCTTTCTGGATGATATTTATTATAACTGAATCTTGTAGTGGAAGCCTCATTCTGCTAGGGGCTGTACAAACATATATGAAGACACCAATTCACCAAAAACTTCTTCCCCAGATAAACTGGGCTCGCCCAAATATGAAGCAACTCAAGCAGATTCAAGAAGTAGCCTGGATGGGAACATGGATTTGGGATACAGCTTTGTTATGCCTTACTTCTGCAGAATATCCAAGGCAACAAAGAGAAAGGAAATGTGAAACTGTCTAAAGCACTGGCTGAGCTATAGCGCCGGGGGGGGGGGGGAAATGTACAGAGAGGGAGAAAGAATGCATGAAATGTCTGCAAAATGTAACTCAATTATCAGAGATCAGCCATAACAAGGAAAAAAATCACATAAGGCTGTAAGAGCTATAAGTATCAAATAGTTACGTTTGCTGCATTTATAAACAGATATCTTTTGGCAGGAGACTCAAAGAGGCCTCCACAAGGCACAAGATTCTGGGCTTGAATCCATTCATTCTGTGAATTAATTGACTTGGTTTGAACTCTACTGTTTTCAGTTGGAGAATTCACTGTGAACATGTTGTACATATCTCAGATATCAAATAGCAAACGTACTGAAGCCAGATACTGAACTGGAGCCAGAAATTCTCCATTAATCAGTACTGTATGCTTTCTGTGAATAGGAAATAGAACAACAAAAAGCTGACAAGAATGGGGAAAATATTTCTCTCTCTCCCTGTCTTCCTCCCTATTTCACTTCCTCCCAAAGCCATACAATTATTAGCATTCATTATTTATATTACTGTTGCACTGAGTGGTCCCACCTGAGACAGGGGACCCATTGTGCTCGGCCCTGTACAAACTTATTCTATAAACAGGCAGGACAGAGAGAAGAAACAGCAGCCCAGAAAGGTGAAATATTTTGCCAAAGGTTACGTGGCAAGTCAGTGGCAAAACAGGGAATAGAATCCAGGAGTGAGATCCTGGCTCAAAATTAAAGTCAATAGCAAAACTATCATTGACTTCAGTGGAGTCAGAATTTCCCCCCAGATTGCCTGTGCCCAGTGCTGACTCACTGTCCAGTGCTTTATCCACTGGACTACACTTCCTCCCCAGTACTGTGGATCAGGTATTTACTTATTTATTTCCAGATGGGATACTTATCTTAAAATAAAGGTAACAGGTATGTCAAAGGGTGACTTGCCCCATGGGTGGGAGAGCCTGGGGCTATGCCAACACCGATTACAGGATGAGCCCCACCTGAGATGGAATCAGATGATTCCAGTATAAGGAGCAGGAAGTTGAAGTGAAGTGAAGGGCAGAACGTGAAGGAATCTGTGGCAGAGTCCGCAGAAAGTGAGGAAAGCTCTCCAGGCAGGAGACCTGGGAGAGACCCTGACCAAGCAGGGGAGGGACAGCAAACCTCTCCAGGAAGTGAGGTGGAAGACAAACCTTGGGTTATGCAAACTTATGAATGGATTTTAAATAATATATGGCGATATACCAATCTCCTAGAACTGGAAGGAACCCTGAAAGGTCATCAAGTCCAGCCCCCTGCCTTCACTAGCACGACCAAGTACTGATTTTGCCCCAGATCCCTAAGTGGTCCTCTCAAGGACTGAACTTATAACCCTGGGTTTAGCAGGCCAATGCTCAAACCACTGAGCTATCCCTCCCCCCTGATTTTGTTTTCGGGTGTTGCATTTTATTTACAGTTTGTTTAATATTAATAAACCCTATCTACAAGGAGAAGGGTTTTTTTTTTGACTAAGAAAAAAGCCTGAAGTAAAGTTTATTTGAACAGTCCAAATGGGGAGACTGAGGCAGGCAAGGGGATGCAGAGGAGGCAGACAACCTGGTTACAAGGCCTGAGTCTCATTTTATAGTGGTGTAAAACCAATATAACTCCTTTGCCTTCAGTGGAGTTACTCCTGATTTACACAAGTCTAAGGCTCTACGTTAGAGGTAGGGGTGTGAGTCACAGGTTGTGTAGACATACTTGTGCTAGCACACTAAGAATAGTCACATAGTCACAGTAGCACGTGTTGAGTACAAACCTGCCTGAATCCTGTGAGTACATACAAGACACAGCTAGCCCATCCCACTGCTTGCCAGTGCCTGTGCTACTCTAGCTACGCTACTATTTTTAGTGTGCTAGGTGGATGAGAGCTAGCTCAAGTATGTCTACACAAGCTGGTAGTCACACCCCTAGCTCCGAGTGTAGCCATAGCCCCAGAGAAGAAAATCAGGCCCAATGCTTTCACAAAGCAGAAGGAAGGGGTAGGTTAGGCTTTAATTTCTTTACAAATTCTTCTTGGCAATTGTTAAATATAACTGTCCTGTACCATACAATTTGCATGGCATAAACAAATGCATCCTCCTCTTTTAATGACAAAGCGGTAGCCATGCATTTTGCAGACTAACTCTGTTCTACATGCTCAACCATTCACTATCCCTGCTGAGCACAAATTATGCGGTAAGTGCACCTGGAGTTACTGTGCATTGTAGCTTTCTGCCTCCAAGTCTAATCACCCACACAACCTGCAGTGAATAAACCTTCATTACTACATGTTTAGACTGCGGTATGCCAGGGCCTAAGCCTTTTTTTTTTTTTAAATGTGAGCAAAATCTGCATGAATTTAGTCCAAGTCATGTGGAGAATCCGCTGGAAAATGATGACTGCTTCTCTGTCTTCCCCCTGCTTCTAAGCTACCAATTTGCAAGCCAAATATATACATAAAAGGAAAAGCATATTACACAGTTGCCAGAAGGAAGGATATTTCTACTTATACAAATGAGCAGGGGGAGATGAAGACAGAGAGAGGGAGAGGAACACAAGCAGGAAAATAAATGAGCAGATGGAGAAAACAGCAAATGGGGAAACAACACAAGGCAGACTCCTGGCTATAATTCCAGTGGCCCACCTGCAAATGTTTCATGGTGAGTATGCAAGAGAAGAATGTTTCCATTGGCTGTCTTGGTCCTTAAATCACATTGCCCAATATCTCCACTGCACATAGGAGAGAAATGAACCAGCAGCCAGAAGACATAGAAGCAGGTAAAAAAAGAAGTAAGATCAGTATCATTGTGCCTGTGGTTTGTGTTGGCAAACTGGATAATTTAATATCAGAGCTTACTCTTGGAACACCTCTATTCCAACCTTTGCCCCATACCTATCACCAAATGCTCCTACCCTACACCTTGACCCAACCCTTTTGGGGGTAGTGAAAGTTCAATAAAGAGCATAGGCCCCCAAATTATCTACCAGTGAACCAAAAAAAAAAAATCACATTATAGGCCCACTCCAAAGTCCACTGAAGTCAATAGAAAGACTCCCATTGACTTCAATGGGCTTTGGGTCAGGGCCCATCTGCTTTGGCAGGCCTTTTTGGGGAGAAGCACAGATGCCACTCAGGTGACCAGCTCCAATCTCTCATCTTCATGAGATCTTTGATTTCTCCTCCATCATCCCCACCACCAGCACCCTAACCCCAATACATGGTTTCATTTTCATCTTCCGGTAGAGGTAATCAGGTTGCCCATTCCCACACTCTTGGGCTGTGTCTTCTGTAGATGGGGAAGAAAGTGTATTTGTAACCTATTTTAAACTAACCCATGTTAAAACCCTAGTGAAGACAAGGCAGTTGTAGTTCTAACTCATGTTAGCTAGTCAAGGTAAACCTTAGGCTCCTCTGCTAGGGTTTACCTTGACTAGATAACATGAGTTAAAACTGTTTTGTCTTCACTAGGGTTTTAACATGGGTCAAAAAAAACCAAAACACCTTTTCTCCTAGTGAGGACAAGGCCTTAAGCACCTATTTACAGTAACCTCTCAACCCTGTTCTGCTGATTTCATTGCTTGAGAATTTTAAAGGCCTGCTGATTCCACCTGTGTCTTCATGAGACTGGTCTACTTTTGCCTTCTGGATTTTCCTGAATTGTCAAAGGCTGTCCAGGACAGATTCACTGGGCATGTTTATTCCAGTTTCCAAAGTAAAAGCAACAAAAAAGTCTCTCAGCTCATTCCCGGAACTTATTTTTCAAGGCTGTGGGGCGGGGAGAACAGAAACAGAATAGGGAATTTCGTCCTCATCCCTTACCACACAATGCAATGGGAATGGGAAGAGTCAACTTGCCGGACCTTTGAATGTTCAAAGTGAAATGCCTCAAACTGTCCTTCTGCATTTTCTGCTTCTCACAGATGACAAGGATTTTGAGCTACTGAAAATGCAGCCTAGAGGAGAATGGCCAAAAACTGCGTTTAATGATATTTTTTATTTTTTTCCCCCCCCCAGTAATGCTATTTCATAGCTCTTTTCTCACTGGAAATTTGTTCCAAATACCTGAGAAACTACAAAAAAAAGGACAAAATAACTTCCACATCGCAGCAAGAATACAGCTCACTTGGAACAGCAAGAAGTGATTCTGACATAGGAATCTATGCCTAGAAAGTATGTAAAATGTACTCTACCCTTTAGCACTCAAGTAGCCTGTTTCAGAAATGAGAAATGCATTTGCTTGTAGCAATATCTAAAGAAAGTATAGTCACTAGACAAATGTATTAATGTTTGGAAAAGAGTCACTTCCTTCCCTCCCCCAGTTGTGTAGTGATATGCTGTAAATAAAGTATTGCTAAAATTCCATATTTGGCATGAAGAGATTGTCAGCTATTGAATCCAAGGCAGTTTAATTTAATCTAGACAACCACTGTCTGGTTTAAATGAAATATGAATATTTATCATTACAAAATAGATAAATTATTTACATTGCTTATATTAGGTGGGGAAAGAGTTGCAGTATCTTTAAAGGAAAAGATGACTGACTCTAAAGAGATAAAACTATAAAGATATCCAAGATTTTTTTTTATAGTTTTAACACGTTTTGTTTACATAAAGATTATGTGTAAATTTGTTTGTTTTTACATCAGAGTAGATGGCTGAATAGAAGTGTCCAAATGGTCTCATAATGCAAGAACAAGGGAAGGAAATTATACTGAAAGGCAGCAAATTTAAAACTGATCAAAGGAAATACTTTTCACACTTGTTTTGTGGAACTCATTACCACAAGGTGTTATTGATGCCAAGAGTCCAGTAGAATTCAGAAAAGGGATTATACACACTTCAGACAGCATGGGAAGGCCCAGGTCCAGTCAATCTACTTACAAAGCCCAGATCCTTTTAATGCAAAGGATTCAGGGAGCTGTAGTCCCCAGAGGGGTCATATTACTGCAGGCTGAAAAACAGGGCCAGCTATAAAAGAGGTAGGCTTTCTCTCAGGAGAGAGATGTGTGATGTGGCTCTCCACAGCGCCCCAGGAAAGAAGTCGTTTTGGTGGACGACTTCTGGGAAGAGACCAGGGAGAAGGTCTAGTCACATGGAAGGGACCCAAGAAGATTTGTAATGATCAGTGCAGACAGCACCTCCAGCAATAGATAGTGCTGTATATTTATCTTAGTATTAAATTGTTGTCTTGTTTTGATATTATGTTGTTGTCTTGGTTTGGAAGGTGGGGTGCTAGGAAGAAGTTATGTCGTGCCTGAGTGTGCTGGAGTTAGGGTGACCAGACAGCAAGTGTGAAAAATCGGGATGGGGTGGGGGGTAATAGGCACCTATATAAGACAAAGCCCCAAATATTGGGATTGTCCCTATAAAATTTGGACATCTGGTCACCCTAGCCAGAGTTGTTACTTGCAGTGTTCCAAAAAACCCTTTGATTTCTACAAGTGAGTATTACAGATTCAGTGAAGGTCTATGGGGAACAAACTGGGAAGAAAGCCTAGACAAAGAGGATTACTATAGGAAATGACCCTGGGAATAAGGACTGGGAAGCATGTACAGGTCCATTAGTCTTTGTGGCAGGCAGACTTCTGCCCAGAGTAACCTTCATGGAACTTGGAGGAAGGAGCATAGATTGCAGAAGGAAGAGTTTGGAGCAAGCACCAGGAAGTCAGTCTGTGTGCACATGGCTAGAATGCTAGCTGCAAAGGCGACACCTCTATAAATAGTTCTTAATAAAGAGACAGTTTAGTTGTACAAACATTCCTCTTCTGTTATTACCCAGAACATGGTACATGAAACATTGGCTGTGATTTAGGGTCCCAGCCCCAGAGCCCAGAATAGAGGGAAGGCTGGGCTTCCTTTTGATGTCACTAGGCAGGCCATTCATCCAGTTTTAAACCAAACAATCTTCTCTGTGGGTGGTTTGTGCCAATCTGGTACTGAGACAAAACCAGACATGGTTTTGTCCAATATGGGATGGGAGATGCCATTTTGAAGAACTTGCCGCTCCGCCCCTACCAGCATGACCTTGCATGCTGGCGGGGACAGAGCAGCACACCCTTCAAAATGGCATCTGCCATGTGGCATTACCTCATCCACACTGTGTGTATACCAGAATGTCCGGTATTCTGGGCATAGGTGAGTGTCCACCCTAACTGTCACCTAAAGGTGGTGCTGAAAAATCCCTGTCATCGAGGGACCAAGATTTTACCGGGGAGGGCTGAAGGAACCATACTGTTTAGGAAGGGCTGAAGAACTCCACTTAGCCTTACAGTAAGGACTGGTCACCCTGATACAAGGGGAAGCGCATGGTGTGTATGGGTTTTTTTGTTTTGTTTTACTCTTTTGTTTATCCTAGATGGGAAAGACTTTTGCTTGGGGCAGGAGGCCAAAACAGAAAAACTGTCCAGTCACCAGGAGAGCAAGGGAAAACAGAAGCAGCAAGAGTGTTTCTATGCCAAGGAAAGGTAAGGCAGCTGTTACATACAGAGAACACCCCACTTCTTTTGTAAGGGATATAATGTTACATGGAAGGGATATAATCCCTTATGTTTTAGGACAAAAGCCAGCTCTGATTAAGGAAAATTAGGAAGAAACTTCCCTGAGAGTAGGTTATTCCATAACTGACTTTCTTGCATCTATTGTAGATACTTATATGGGCCAAATTGTGAAATATTCAGATACAGTGGTAATCTTGAGTAGACTTTTCTCCCCACACCCCTGTAAGGTAAGACAGTGTTGTGACGCCCCATTTTATAGATGGGCAATGAAGGCATAGAAGGGCGAAGGGCCAGACTTTTAGAAGTATTTAAGTGCCTAATGAGGAACATAGCTGCCTAGTGGGATTTTCAAGAGCACCTAGGCACCTAGCTCCCATTGATTTTATTGATAAGGTTTGGAAACACAGTAATTATATACAGTTGTTATTACTTCCAGAAAGAACTCTTGTCCAGCAAACAAAAAGAATCAATTGCAATTAATTACCCTTTAGATATTAAGAGTGACGTGACATTTACACGACAAGTCAATAGATCATCTCTTCATTTTTTATCCCTGCCTAATTATGTATAATTAAAAGTAAGTTGGGTTTTTTTTTTTTGTAACTTTAAACAATTGCATCAAAAGGGCATTTTTCGCCTGTGATATCATAATGGAAAACTAGATCAATAGATTAATTATACTCCCTGTTTTCTAAACAGTTTTCTTAATGAATTATGATAAGTGTTGTGGAAATTGGGAAAGAAAAACCTGCAGTTGAAAGATCTTACCCTTCAGTGGCAGGCATATGAATGCAAAACATGTCAGCCTGTTTTTATTTCAGCAAAGACTTTCATTTTTATGGCTTATTAAACTCCTAACTCCTATTCTTTAGCTAAACATAATGTCCATAGAGGAAACAAATAAGCAGCATAATTGATTTTACTAGCCCATTATCCAGAATAGGGTGAAGAAACGACAGATTGTTACATGACAGAAATAGAGAAATGGCAAACATATCCATTTTGGGCAAATCCAAATGTAGTATTTTAACTCTTAGATGCTTAGAATTCCTCCTCTGCAGATGGCAATGAGGATGAGTGTCCTCAGCTCTCCCTCATATCCTCCAGCTCTGGTCACTCCCTGTTAGCCTTAGGGAGTGGGTCTACATTAAAAAGAGGGTGTTCTTACCTTGCGTTAGCTAGCTTGGGTTAAAATAGCAGTGAAGACATGGCAATTCAGCTTTTAACTTCAGTTAGCAGCTTGAGTTAAGGCCTATAGGAGCATGTCTACACTGCAGCTGGGAGCGAACTTCCCAGCCTGAGCAGACAGAGTTGTGCTGGCGGGACTCCTTCTAGAATGCTAAAAATAAGGAGTATGGATGGTCTCTCGTGGCCCAGGCTGGAGCTCAGGGGCTTTCAAGCCTAGAGGGCTGGGTGGGCTTGAGGGCTCAAGCTGCAATGGCCATAATGCTATTTTTATCCATAGTAGCTTGTGCCCCACTAGCACGCATCTGACATTCTGGGCTGGCAGGCTCACTCCCAGTTGCATTGTAGGCATACCCTAGGAAAGGCTGGGGTTGTACTTGAGCTGCTAGCCGGAGTTAAAAGCCATGCTGCCCTGTATTCACTGTTATCCTGGCCCAAGTTAAGTACACACTATTTTTCCAGTGTAGACAAACTGTAAGAAGTATGCACTCCTTTCATCTCCCTAGTACTACTTCATGCCCTCCTAAATGACTCCAGCCTGACTCTTCCCCTGTCCATTGCCTGTTCTTTCTCCCCGCATCTCCTGAAGCAGAGATCAAGTGCAGTGTGGGAAAGGACTACTAACTACACTACACTCCGCAGTGTCATCTGCTCCTCTCTTCTGTTTATAATCTGCCCAATGGACCCATCTCTCAACTACTGGGTTTCCAATTGGCTGTACTGAATGATGTACTGAATGACAGAACAAGGAGCAATGGTCTCAAGTTGCAGTGGGGGAGATTTAGGTTGGATATTAGGAAAAACTTTTTCACTAGGAGGGTGGTGAAGCACTGGCATGGGTTACCTAGGGAGGTGGTGGTATCTTCTTCCTTAGAGGTTTTTAAGGTCAGGCTTGATAAAGCCCTGGCTGGGATGATTTAGTTGGGGATTGGTCCTGCTTTGAGCAGGGGGTTGGACTAGATGACTTCCTGAGATCCCTTCCAACCCTGATATTCTATGATTCTATGATTCTGAGACGCCTTCAGGAGGGGGTGAGGTAGGATCTAAAAGAAAGGAAATAGAGTCTTATTGTTGACAAGAGCCTTGATCCACTCCCAGAAACCCTTCTGTTTTCCAGTCTTACCTGATTCTGCATCAGACTTTGCCACTACCTCAGTTTTTCCTTCCTGGGCTTCCCACTAACTGTACCCAGGCTCTCATGTAAGCCACATGACACCCCATCTTGGAGTATGATTTATAGAAGCAACATCACAGTTCAACTGATAAATTAAATCAAAACAAGACTTTCCCCAGTGCCACAGTTTCTTCAGCCCCTGGATGGGCTCAGAGGTGTCTTCCCAAAATGGAGGTCCTGCTGCCTGACATTTCCTCAAGCATCATCTTCTGAAAGCTTCTGCCCCAGTCTTCCATGACCGTGGAACGCCTTCAGGAGTCTTCCTGCTTCCTACAGAACTCCTTCTTATCGTAAGCCCTGCTCTGGGCTATCACATGTTCCTGATCCCTGAACTAATTGCTGGCCCAAGTCCAAATCCATCACTGGCGCCAGGTAGCTAGGCAGAGGTGGGGCTAAACCCAATGCCTTAAAGGGCCAACTCAGCCTGTGACATCTTCCCAACACACAGACTAGTGCAGGGGTGGGCAAACTATGGCCCGGTGGCCGCATCCAGCCCTCAAGATGTTTTAATCCAGCCCTCAAGCTCCCACTGGGGAGCGGGGTCTGGGGCTTGCACTGCTCTGGCGCTCCAGCCTGGGACCGGGGTAGGAGGCTTGCTCCACTCCATGCAGCTTCCAGAAGCAGTGGCATGTCCCCCCTCTGTCTCCTACACATGGGGCAGCCAGGGGGCTCCACACGCTGCCCCCACCTCAAGCGCCTCCCCCGCAGCTCCCATTGGCCAGGAACTACAGCCAATGGGAGCTACAGGGGCGACGGCTGCGGACAGGGCAGCGTTCAGAGCCACCTGGCCACGCCTCCGTATAGGAGCCAGAGTGGGGACATGCTGTTGCTTCTGGGAGCTGCTTGAGGTAAGCGCCGCCCAGAGCCTGCACCACTGATGCCCTGCGCCCCAACCCCCTGCCCCAGCCCTGATCCCCCTCCTGTCCTCCAAACCCCTCGGTCCCAGCCCAGAGCACCCTCTGGCACCCCAAACCCCTCATCCCCAGCCCCACTCCAGAGCCTGCACCCCCAGCTGGAGCCCACACACACACACACACCCCGGCACCCCAACCCCCTGCCTCAGCCCGGAGCCCCCTCCTGCACTCTGAACTCCTCATTTCTGGCCCCATTCCAGAGCCCGCACCCCCAGCTGGAGCTCTCACCCCCTCCCACATCCCAACCCCCAATTTCATGAGCATTCATGGCCCGCCATACAATTTCCATACCCAGATGTGGCCCTTGGGCCAAAAAGTTTGTCCACCCCTGGACTAGTGCCATCTTCATGATTCCTTCAAACTCTTAAAAATAGTCAGCTTCCTAAGTGATAAAGTTGTAATTTTTGTTTGCTGTGGCCACTGTGAATCAGGCAGACCCACTATTCATATGGCTCTTGTCACTAGCACATGAGAGATTAGAAAGAAAAGTAATCTTGATTTTCTAATAGATGCTTCCAGTACATATAATACAATGTCCACTGATAGAATACAAGTGTGACCAAAAGGCTGTGCTCTGCTGGGCTGGAGCATTGGGCTGATTGCACAGCAGGGACATGTGAGATTTATTTTTAATAACAGCTCTAAAATCTCTGGTAAGAATGGAGGGCTCTGCTTGTTAAAAAAGCTATACATTATTACAATGGTTGTGTGCAGATTTCATTGCTTAGAATGCACCAGACACAAGTAGCATTTCTGCTTTGCTTTTCATTCAGCAGAGAGTGGAAAGACAGATGTTAGCAATTCACCTTTTCCCCCTCAATTGCTAAATTTCAACCCCTATGTGGCATGCACTATAAAGTAGGGGGTGAAATCACCAGAAAATGACAGGCATACCACAGTGAAGAAAGGAGAGAGCTGTTTTGTAGTCTAAATAATATGGTAATTACAACATCAAAGGGTGGGGAGAAAGTTTTATAAGAGTCATGCAGTGACAGGTCTGACTCATGTTCTGGACACTCACAACTATGGGATTTTACATGAATAATTCTTTAATGAAAGGTCCCCTAACTACAATCACATCCTGTGGGGCTAGGATTAGAGGGTCATAGAAAGTGTCTCAGATGTGCCACGAAGTATATCGTAAATCTTAGTCATTCTGGGATGTTGTACAAAGAGATAGGATTCTGAAATGGAAGAAGTGAAAGATAACACAGACCTGAGTCCAAAACGCAGTGGTTGGTTGGGGTGGAGGATTGTGACTAACAGGGCAGAGACCAGTTGCCTAAAGACACAAAACAGAGCACTCAGAACAGGTAGGCAACCTAGAGGAACCCCAGTCTGGTAGACAAAGGAACCCACAGAAGATTGGACAGATAATCCAACATTACCAGGGCCCTCTGTCATATAGCATCAAATATATTCACGACATATTTTTCTACAGCATCTTGTAGTACTCTGGGCCAAAGTCCATGAGGCAGGTATATGAAAAGAACACAGTAAGCCCTACTTACCCAACACACTACAGATTGCAGGGTCAGATCCTCAGCTGGTGTAAATCAGCCTAGCCCATTGACATCAGCAGAGTGGGACTGATTTACACCAGCTGACCTCTTGTCCTAAGCGTACAACCCTTAACAATCCTAGCAATTTTGCTAGCATAGATAAGACACCTACGTTTGCACACAAGCAAGAATTCCCATCACGTTAATCAGCAAACAGGTGATGTAGATCGGCATTTCATAGAAATTTGTATATAGGTTTGTTTCCACATTAAAAACATATAGCACCATTTAAGACAGGCTTGGCAGTATCTGTCTCAACCACCAAATAATTCAGTGAGGGCTGCGATGGTATGGTGATATTAGTAGGCCCTGATTCTAATTTACACTAAGACCTATCTCCACTGTGTAACTTACACCCACCTTACCGCCCCTTTACATTGCCAGAAGAATATAAAGGGCCCTTAATGTAAATAAGAATCAGGTCTGTAGGTTTTAGACCAGAAGGGACCATTAAGATCATCTAGCATCACAAAGCTATGTGTCCCACAGGAGCTGAGAACATCACTTCTGTGGCATTCTTCCCCTCCTGCCAGTCAAAGAAACATGGCCAGGAGACAGATTCTGATTTCCCGCATGGCCCCTGGGACACATGTGGCAATTTCCTGCAATATCCTTAGGAAATCAAGGTCTTACCCTAGCCCATGAGCCCAAGGCCCACCAGCAAAAATCCCGGGTCTTCTGCCTCTGGGAATTGTTCATTTTATCCTTTTAACCACACTGGAAACTGGCTGCAAGTTATGATGAACGGACAGCTCAACCGAGTACCTCAGTTAGGTACGTTTGCTGAAGAGGCCAGAGCACTCCACACCTTGCAGGATGAAGCCCAGAAAGCTGTGACCAATACATTCAATGAAATCTGCATGCCTCATTAAGAAGAGAACACACAGTGGCACAGTTGCTTTAGAGTAGCTCATGATGTGGCTGTCACAATTCAGGGCAATCACACCTATATTCCCCCTCCATAGTTCTTGACAGCACCCACTCTTGGTTCCTGGCTCCTCAGCCATTACTACTGGGGGGGGAGACAATGGATGAAGGACACCAGGTACCCCCCCCCAACACCGGAGTCTCCGGTACACATTGGCTAGTTGTGGGGAAGGTTGTTGATTGGCCTGCATCCCCCAGCTCCAGGGATTTAACCCGGAGCTCAGGACATGTGGAGCCTCTTCTGGCTCCATTCCAGCAGCCCCACCCTGTACTAGGAATGGGAGTCTGATCTGGTAGAGGCTGAGTGTCTAACTGGTTACACCTTTGAGGGTAAGGAAGGAATTTTTTCTGCCAGAGAGCCAATTGGCTAAGACCCAGGGAGATTTTCATCTTCCTTGCAGCACCTCCAAGCCATAGCAGGTTCAGTAGGAACTAAGTCTCCACCCAAGAGAGGTAATGGCTCAGGAGCCAGGAACCAAGAGTGGGTGCTCTCAAGGGACCATAGAGGGGAAATATAGGTGCAATTACCCTGAACTGTGACAGTCAACATCATTAGCTACTTATTGGGCCACTGTGTTTTCTTCTTAATGAGGCACACCGATTTTACTGTGTGTATTGTCCACAGCTTTCTGGGCTTCATCCTGCCAGGTGTGGAGCACTCTGACCTCTTCAGCAAACAGTGACTTTGGCCAAGTCACTTAAGCACTCTGTGCCTCAGTTTCCCCATCTTTAAAATGGGGATACTGACACTTACTTGCTAAAACACTTTGAAATCTATGGCTGGAAGTGCTACATAAGAGTTGGGTATTATTAAGCATGTGCTTAACTTTAAGAATAATAATTGTTCCACTGAAGTCAATTTTTTCAAGTTCAGTCCATAGGATTACTCACATCTTTAAAGTTAAGCACATGCTTAACTGTTTTGCTGGATGGGGACCAGATCCAGCCCCTTTAAAAAGCAAGTGGAAGGATACATATAAGAATTATAGTATCCAATGTTTCCTTTTTAGCACTTATACAATTCCACTGTTGTTTTACTTAAATTTGTCCTTTTAGAAAAAGAATGATTTATGGGCCCAATCTTTGTGTCCTTACTCAGTAAACATTAATTCAGGCAAAACTCTCATTGAAGTCAGCTGGTAGGAGTATATACAATAACTTCTACCTGAATTACTTATAACTCTAGTTTTCTAGAATCCCGAGGAGATCAGGGAAAATAAAATCTGTTCTAAAGGCAAAACTACCTATGCATAAGCTACTTTCATTTGACAGTTGCAAAGAACCATAGAAAGTATCACTATCTAATAACACCCCAAAAAAAGAACTTCATTACAATAAAGGAAATTGTATTATTCATAAAGCTACTTTCTCTCTCTTTGCTTCACTATAGACCTTATGCCTAGAACCTTCCCCAGCCCATGTTCTGCACAGCTTCCTCTTACAGGTTTAAATAAAACAGCATAGCATCCTGACAGCCACAGTTTCAATTGTTCTGTGGTACTGGAATCTTGCAGCCCCAAAAGACACAAATCTGAATTGAACTAAGACTGTGGCTTTGCTTAAATACATAGGGTCTCACAGCCACACGCCCATTCTTTAGAGCTAGATGAGAGAGGAGTCCTGAAATATTTTTCTATTGTAACACGGATGCATGAGTCAGGTAGGGAAAAGATTAAAAACCACTGGCTTAAAACACTGACAAAGTTTTTCATGTGCAGGTTCTTACGCACAGATTGTTGTCACAATGTTGTCAAGTAGCCAGAGGCCGTTTTATGTTGCCTGGTCTGTGGGTGCTTGCCAAACAACTTTAACTTGTTTGCTGACTTTTTCAAACGTTTTTCAAGTTTTGCTTTCAGCATGGAGTATAAATTGTCCATAAATTTCTGCCGTTTGTTTACCATTTTCATCTCTTCTCCTTTTAATCTCTATTTCTTTTTGTGGTTTCCATTTTTTTGCTGACAAGACCCAACCCTGCAATTGCATACAACCGCAGTATAAACCTGCTGTACTGATGCTGACTTATAACCCATGTTCCTTCCCCTCATCTCCGGTGTGCAGTACAAGATGTGCCCTCCCCTTGGAGTTGAGTGTGCTTCTTCATCATGCCACTCACTGCTCTTCTCTTCTGAATAAGTTGTCTACCCATGGAGCTATTCAGGAATAGCTATTGCACTTTACATTCACACCCAACCTTAAAACCAAATTAACTTTCAACCATAAGTGGGTGAGCATGGCTCCCTCATAGAGCCACTCTTCTGAACTTCCACACCCTTTCCCCAAGTCCTCCCTCTTCCTATTTTGAACTGACAGTGAAAATGCCAGTGTGACGGGGTGTAACATCACAGCCAGTTGGGAAAAATACATCCTGGATAGCTATCACATACATAAAAACAATGTTAAAAGAACATTATCCATATTGCAAAGTCTCACACTCAAAAACTAGGAAATGACCAAATTAAGGTTGCCTGTGCAACCTTAATTCAGCCCCCTCATGCATATGCACCATGATCACATGCTATTTTTTTTCCACAGGACCCGTCTCATTCAGTACTCAAGATTGATGGTGCTCACCCAATGAACAGCTATTCAGTATTTTGTTTTATGCTCTTTGTTCAGTGTGTGGTCCTAGGCCTTACATACTGTATACTATTCAAACTCTGCTCTGAGGACAGAATTATGAATTTCTTCATGGGCTTTATTGTGGTTCTCATCACAACTGTGTCTGAGTGCTTCACAAACATTAATGAATTTATTTTCACAACACCGTGGGGAGCTGAGGCACTATTATCCCCATTTTACAGATGGGGAACTGACGGGGCTGAGAGATTAAGGTCCAAGGTATTCATTAATTTGGGGCTATCGTCTTTCAAGGACATGGTGATATCATGAGATTATATCATGCTGTGCAAGAAACAGCATCTACTGGGAGAGGAAAACACTGGGCTTTAGATCTACAAGTTCACCTTACTTTGATATCAATGGCAGGGCCCAAAACTAAGCAAAAACCATCTCAGCATGTCTCACTCTAGTTCATGAAAAGCATAGGGTTGCCAACCCTCCAGGATTGTCCTGGAGTCTCCAGGAATTAAAGATTAATCTTTAATTAAAGTTTATGTCCAGTGATGAAACCTCCAGGAATACATCCAACCAAAACTGGCAACCCTAGCAAAGCATCACTCTGTAACAGACCAGTAAAGCTTGCACCTGGTACATTTTAAAGTGTGGAATGGTGGCCGCCACCGTGACCATTTACACTAGCACAGATTGTTCTTTCAATGACATGTTTTCGTTTTCCATTTTAATTCCACAGGCTGCTGATTTACAGTCGAGACATTTTAAAAAAACAGCAGACCCACAGCGGATCCATCAAACAGGCATAGGATGGGGTTTGTTTATTAAAATTCTCAATAAACCATTCATCTTTTTCCTTGTCAATTTACTCTGGGTATTTGTATTTTTCACTTTGGGATGGGAGGGAGCATTTCTTTTCCGAGCTAAACAGAACAGGCCGGGGTTTAAAATTGAGATGCCTGCGGATAACACGGCACATGTCTAGCTTTGAAAATCTGGTCTAACATGGGCATGACGTGAGCAAATGAGGCATGAGATTAAAGGGAAACTGTAATGATATTTGCCAGGGCCTGGGTCTGAGAGGGGCTGGTCCCCAGCGGCTCCAGCTGAGCTCAATGGGTGTGGCTGGTACTCTCAGGATCTCATCCCTTCGATAGCTAAGTAAATCGTTACTAGACAATGGAAATCATGTATTGAAAGTTCAAAGCCATGTTTAGAAATCTCTGTTTCAGCGTCTTCCATTCAGTGAGATGTTGTGTCTCTCACAATGGGGTCTGTCATTTTAGTGTCTAATTGTCAGGAGAGGGAGTGTGGTCCAATGGGCAAGGCATTGCACCGGCACTTAGGAAACATGGGTTTTGTTTCTAGCTCTGGCACCGACCTGCTGTGTGTCCTTGGGGAAGTCACTTCATTTCTTTGTGCCTCTGTTCCTCCTCCCACCTTCTGTCTGCCTTGTCCATTTAGGCCAGGAACCATCTCTTATTTAAAAATTGCACAGGGTGGTTCCAGTCTAGGCACTAAAGTAAAACAAATAATTAATGAGGCTTCTCACCACAAAGGCCTTTTTATGATGTAATGTAAAAAGAACTGCAAATCAAGTTTCAAAGGTGTAAGTTATAGGATCAGATGGAATAGCTAAGATACAAACCCCTAACAAATCTCCCAACTTTGGCAAACAGCCCCAGGTATATATATATTTTTAATTATAGAATTTACCTTCCAGCAACTTTGAAACTCTGATTCCTATTGCTCCCCGGGGAAGCAGGTTCTTCCATTCCTATTTTGCATCACACATTAAATGGCTGTTTCTATGTGGTTGTTAATTAATTGTTATATGTCAGACATTAATTATTTTGCTAGTTATTTACTCTTCCTTGGAGTGAGATGGCAAATTATAGATAGCTCATTGCAGGTGTATTGGTGGTGCTATGTTCCCCATACACAGAAAGCAAAATAACGTAGGGTGAGATTTTCAAAGGACTCAGACCTTGGCCTCTCTCAGCTCCCATTGAGGTCTGCAGGAGTTTTACCACTGACTTCAAAGGTAGCAGAATTAGGCAGATGTGCTGAAATAATAGCAAATATAGCAGGCGACCAGCTTGGCTTAACAGAGAACTCTTCAGTGAACTTAAACACAAAAAGGAAGCTTACAAAAAATGGAAATTCGGACAGATGACTAGGGAAGAGTATAAAAATATTGCTCGAGCATGCAGAGGTGTAATCAGGAAGGCCAAAGCACAACTGGAGTTGCAGCTAGCAAGGCATGTGAAGGGTAACAAGAAGGGTTTCTCAGGTATGTTAGCAACAAGAAGAAGGTCAGGGAAAGTGTGGGACCCTTACTGAATGGGGGAAGCAACCTAGTGACCGATGATGTGGAAAAAGCTGAAGTACTCAATGCTTTTTTTGCCTCGGTCTTCACAGACAAGGTCATCTCCCAGATTGTTGCACCGGGCAGCACAGTATGGGGAGGAGGTGAGCAGCCCTCAGTGGTGAAACAGGTTAAGGACTATTTAGAAAAGCTGGACATGCACAAGTCCATGGGGCCGGATGCAATGAATCCGAGGGTGCTGAAGGAGTTGGCTGATGTGATTGCAGAGCCATTGGCCATTATCTTTGAAAACTCATGGTGATCGGGGGAACTCCCAGACAATTGGAAAAAGTCAAATATAGTGCTCATCTTTAAAAAAGGGAAGAAGGAGAATCTGGGGAACTACAGACCGGTTAGCCTCATCTCAGTCCCTGGAAAAATCATGGAGCAGGTCCTCGAGGAATCCATTTTGAAGCACTTGGAGGAGAGGAAGGTGATCAGGAACAGTCAACATGGATTCACCAAGGGCAAGTCATGCCTGACCAACCTGATTGCCTTCTATGATGAGATAACTGGCTCTGTGATGGGATGGATTGCACCCTCAGCAAGTTCGCAGATGACATTAAGCTGAGGGGAGAGGTAGATACGCTGGAGGGTAGGGATAGGGTCCAGAGTGACCTAGACAAATTGGAGGATTGGGCCAAAAGAAATCTGATGAGGTTCAACAAGGACAAGTGCAGAGTCCTGCACTTAGGATGGAAGAATCCCCATGCACTGCTACAGGCTGGGGACCGACTAGCTAAGCGGTAGTTCTGTAGAAAGGACCTGGGGATTACAGAGGATGAGAAGCCAAATATGAATCAACAGTGTGCCCTTGTTGCCAAGAAGGCTAACGGCATATTGGGCTGCATTAGTAGGAGCGTTGCCAGCCAATCGAGGGAAGTGATTATTCCCCTCTATTTGGCACTGGTGAGGCCACATCTGGCTTCCAGTTTTGGGCCCCCCACTACAGAAAAGATGTGGACAAATTGGAGAGAGTCCAGCAGAGAGCAACAAAAATGTTTAGGGGGCTGAGGCACATGACTTACGAAGAGAGGCTGAGGGAACTGGGCTTATTTAGTCTGCAGAAGAGAAGAGTGAGGGGGAAATTTGATAGCAGCCTTCAAGTACAGTAACTCCGCACTTAACATTGTAGTTATGTTCCTGAAACATGCGACTTTAAGCGAAACAATGTTAAGCAAATCCAATTTCCCCATAAGAATTAATGTAAATAGGGGGGGTTAGGTTCCAGGGAATTTTTTTTCACCAGACAAAAGACTGTATTATATATATGTATACACAGTATACGTTTTAAACAAACAATTTAATACTGTACACAGCAATGATGATTGTGAAGCTTGGTTGAGGTGGTGGAGTCAGGGTGGGATATTTCCCAGGGAATGCCTTACTGCTAAATGATGAACTAGAATTCAGCTGAGCCCTCAAGGGTTAACACAAGTTGTTAATGTAGCCTCACACTCTACAAGACAGCACAAATGGAGGGAGGGGAGACAGCATGGCAGACAGAGACAGAGACACACACCGTATGTGCGTGAGAGCGAGAGATGAGCATTGCCCCTTTAAGTACACTGACCTCACTCTAAGTACATTGCCATTTTAAGTAGATCAGCAAGTTGAGACAGCAGCTGCTCCCAGCAAGCTCCCTCCATCCTGAGCCCTGTCGTGTCCTCCCTCCCCCCCGCCCCGCTCTATGGAGATGGGATAAGCGGGAGCAGGGGGGAGGGGGACACTCTGATATTAACCCTCCCATCCCCCCACACACACACACACAGCAAGCAGGAGGCTCCCGGGAGCAGCTCCAAGGCAGAGGGCAGGAGCAGCACATGACAGTGGGGGGAGGGACAGCTGAACTGCCAGCAATTGATAGCCTGCTGGGTGGCTGCTGCACAGGGAACTTAGGGGAGCGGGGAGCTGATAGGGGGCTGCCGGTCCACCCTGGTTCCAAGTCCCCACCAGCTAGCTACAATGGGCTGCTCTTTCTGCAAGCAGTGGACAAAGCAGGCAGCTGCCAAACAACGTTATAAGTGAGCATTGTGCAACTTTAAACGAGCATGTTCTCCAATTGATCAGCAACTTAACAATGAAACAATGTTACCCGGGATGACTTTAAGTGAGGAGTTACTGTACCTGAAGGGGGGTTCCAAAGAGGATGGAGCTAGGCTGTTCTCAGTGGTGGCAGATGACAGATGAGCAATGGTCTCAAGTTGCAGTGGGGAAGGTCTAAGTTGGATATTAGGAAACACTATTTCACTAGGAGAGTGGTGAAGTACTGGAATGGGTTACCTAGGGAGGTGGTGGAATCTCCATCCTTAGAGATTTTTAAGGCCTGGCTTGACAAAGCCCTGGCTGGGATGATTTAGTTGGGGTTGGTCCTGCTTTGAGCAGGGGGTTGGACTAGATGACCTCCTGAGGTCTCTTCCAACCCTAATCTTCTATGATTCTATCATTCAATGCTGTGAAAATCCCAACTGTACTTTCCAGGCAAGATGTGTGACTTCAGATTCAAGCAGGGAACAAATGTCACAGGAGAGAAAAAGGGAGAGCAGCAAGCCTCCCAGATGGGACATTTCTAGATGGGGACATAGTCTGACTCTACCCCACTGCATGATGGAAGGTTGCCCCCAAGGAGTGTATACATAGGTTTGGCAAAATTCAATTATATATTTTATATGTACACACAATTTCCATGGATAATACTGATGTTTATTTTTAAGTATTTTTTTAGATTTTTATTTATTTACATTTTTGTGGTTGCCCCCAAATTATGGTTTTTAGCGGCTTTCCTCTCCCTCACTATTTTTATCCAATTAAATTTTCACAATTGCAGGAAACTCTGAGGGATTCAGACAATTATTTAATGACAGTAGATGCTGAGATTCAAAATGTAAAGCTTTATCATGGTTTTAAAAATGTTCAGCATCACGTCTCAAAATATACAAAGTAAATGTGATGTCCCAGGTCTGGGATCCAGGCTTGTGAGTTCCTAGGCAGCCATCGCATCCTGCCACCACTCGACATCTGCTGAAACATGGCAGGGTGAGAAGCTAGTAGGACTACAGCCTCAGCCAAGACACCACCCACAGGAGCCCTGATTGGACAGTTGACTGGCTCCACCGATTGGTCCAACCATGCTATTTAAGCCAGAAGGAAGCACAGGAAGTTGTCTGAGCAACTAGATGGTTCTCTATTGCTGCTGCATTGGACCCCACCTGTGCCCGCATTCTGCACCCAACCCTGTTCCTGATATCTGCTCTGCACCTGACCTGCTCATGGCTCCTGCCTTGCCACTGCCTTCAATCCTAGCTCCCACTGTGCTCCTGCTCTGTGTCTGAGTCTTGCCTCTCCTCTGGTTCCTGACCTTATGCCTTGCTTCTGACCAGCGGTTACCAGTCCTGGTTCTGACCCCTGGCTCCAACTTCTGGTATTTGGCATCTGAGTCCAGCTCTGACATCCAGCTTTGATTTCTGGCTCAGACTCTGGCGTGACCCCCAATGCTGGTAATCAGAAATCGACTCTGGTGCTGACCCTGGACTCCGTTCCCATCACCTGCTCCACCCACTAGCTATGACTCCGACTCTGACCACTAGGCCAGACTGCTTACATCCTGGTCCATAACAGTAAATATCCTTAAATCAAGAAATCATACCTGTTTTTACTATTCATTTGCCAGTCTGTTTGTAACAAGCCTAATTCAAATGTCTAAATAACTGGATTTTGACTCTAATACATTCTCATGTTCTCAAGCAGCATTTTTCTCACTTTGCCTATCCGTAAATTTGACATATCTTTTTGTCAGTCCCTGTGTGTACTGTGAAATCTACACTTTACTGACAAACATCTAATCCTATCTGTACTTCACCTTTTCACAAAGTGCAGCAGCGGCCCATTGGTAAATATGTTCACCCTATCATTGGGGTGGAGGGATATAATGTCTCTAGTGCACACTGCACCTCTTTCTCCAACCTCCACAGATTGATTCTACCTTCAGTATTCTCAGTTGGATTCTTAAATTGCATTGTAGCCTACCCATAAGTGCTCAGGCTGGGTACCTGGGGCAAGGATCTATGGAGGAGATCCAGGTGCTGTTGAAGTCAATGGAAGTTTGGCTACTGACTTCAGTAGGCTCAGGATTTCACCCAAAATATCAGACCAACAGCCCTACTAACAAAGAATTACTAGTCAAGGGAAGTCCCAATAATTTATTTCTCTAACCATATGCCTTATATTTAACAAAAGTCAATAAGAAGAAAGGTCTGGGATTTATATGGCTACAAAGCGACCAATGAAATCGAGAGATAAAGTTATTCTATTTTTTGTTGTTTGGTTTGGTGTTTTTTTTTTGGGGGGGGGGGAGTTGTCTTTTATCCATATTCAAATCCAATGTCTGGAAAAACACTATCTCTGTGGAAACAATATCCATGCACCTGCCTACAAATATTTTCAAAACCAGACACTTTGAAATCAGACAGCTACCACCAATCTCTTATTGTTTCCCAATACACAAATCAAAGAGAAGCAGATACTAACGTAGTTCCTGATGCTTGCAGAATGCTTAGCTCCAAACATCGGAGTCATCCCATTAGCTCGTGGGAGTAAAATTAGGCATGAGAACAAGTGTTTGCAGGATCAGGGCCTTGATTGGGTCTGTGTTTGAATTTTCTACGAACGAAGAATGGACTAATCTAAAGAGAGGTGTGTTCCCAGACACTATCATTTTTATTTTTTCTTAAACACTTTTTTCTCGATTGTGTTTTTCCATAAACAATTTTCAAAGTGAATTTTGAAAAATAGCCATAAATCTTCTGTGTAACTACCAACAACCCAGACAATCTATCTGATAACATATGGGTTGGCACTGTTTGTGAGTGTACGTATTTGGGGTGGGTTTTTTTCTTTCATGAAACCAACACAATTTAGAGTGATATTTTAATTTATTATTATGAAAGGGATGGCAACTGGTTTTTAATGGTTGCAGAATGGTGACTCACAACACGGTCCCAGATGCTGTCACTGTCGCTATGAGAGCAGATTTGCAACATCTTGTCATAGGCACACATCAATGCCCACGCCTGCTGCCTTCATCCCAGAGGACAGTCTAACACCTGCTGCTGGCAGCGCGCCGGGCCTTCAGGGAACAAATGTTCTATTGCTACTGGGTGATAGGACAGGACAGACTCTAGATTTCAAGTGAACTGGCTAAAGGCACCCTAGGGCTCAGGGAACCCACTTCTGCACCCATATGGTTCCTATTTCTATCGGAAGATGACACACATAGTGAGTGATGGGGGGGGGAGCTACATTCTGTAAATACAGGACAAAATAAGTAAAAGTACCCTTCCTGGTACCCTTCTTAGCATTAGATGTAATTCTTTAGAAAAACACTGTTTCTGAGTGAACATATTGTTGGAGTAATATGCTCCTCCTCTGTGCTTATGACATTATAAACTTAGGAAAGAGCATTATAACATTTGTTAGCAAAACATAAGTACAGTGACACTTGCTAAAGGATAATGTGCCTAGTTCTGCTGGAGAATATACTTTACACCCGTTACAGCACTGGAGAAAATCAACAGAATTGTTATTTCCTACAATGCCTACCAAGCTTTTAGCTGCTGTAGCCTTGTGTTGCCAGATGTACTGTTTGAAGATGACAAATAAGGGCAAAAAGAAGGTGGGTAAACATCTTTTGCAGGGGTTTATTTTAAAGGAAATGTTTTTGTCTAATATAACTGCCCTACTGCTACTTTATTTTTTTAAAAACGTTACAATTTATGAAACAGCAGGTCCTTGAAACAGAAGGCAGTTATAGCCCCACTGTCGCCATTTAAGGGCCCGATCCTGGAAGTGCTAAGCACCACCTGCTAGCTCCTGAGAGCCCACATCTCTCACTGAAGTCAGTGAAAGTTGAAGGGACTCAGCAGCTTGGATAAACAGCTCAGTATGTTGCAGGATCAAATGCCTAGGATCCTAAGGGGCGCACTCCTTTCAGTTAATTATACCAACGTCGTGTCTACCGTGATGATAATAGCAGTATTATCACTTCAAGTGGATGAATTGCAAACTGAAGGGATAAGGGTGTGTTTCTTTTCAAGGGTTACACCCGCATTTCAAATGAGAATGTTTTATTCTGAACTTTTGAGAAGGCTTTTTGTAAAAAGTGTTCCCAGATTCTACTTCAAATACAATGGCAGGTACTGAGAAAGATACAGTATAATAGCCAGCACATTAAGAATTTGAATAATAAAATAAAGCAATGGAGCACTCTTCCATCACAGGCTTTGCACAGGAATTAGGTACCTGTGAAAGTGAGTTCTCTCTCTCTCTCTCTCTCGTGCGCTAACAACCCCACAGATTATTGGTATATTTATATGGTTGCATAGAGATAGATTGTAGCTTCACAGCCCCTTGAATCCTCACACTGTCTTCAGGGGGACTTAGGTTAGGCCCAAACTGAGGGCTTGTCTATGCTTACAGCATTGCAGTGGCACAGCTGCACCGGTCTAGCACTTAGGCCATGTCTACACTTACTGGGGGTTCAAAGCGCGGTGATCGATGCATCAGTGGTTGATTTAGCGGGTTTAGTGAAGACCCACGAAATCAACAGCAGATCGCTCTCCCATCGACTCCTGTACTCCACCTGAACAAGAAGCACAAGGGGAGTCAACGGGAGAGCGTCTCCAGTCAACATCACGTAGTGTGGACCCCGTGGTAAGTAGATCTAAGTACGTTGACTTCAGCTACGTTATTTACGTAGCTGAAGTTGCATAACTTAGATTGATCTCCCCCTGTAGTGTAGACAAGGCCTTAGTGAAGACGTGACGTACGCCAACAGGAGAGCTCCTCCTGTCAGTGTAGGTGTTCCACCTCCCCAAGAGTAGGTAGCTATGTCAATAGGGAAGACCTCTTGTCGATACAGCGCTCTCGACACTTGGGGTTAGGGCAGTATAACAACATCGCTCAGGGATGTGGATTTTTCACGCCCCTGAATGACGTCGTTATACTGACATAAATTGGTAGTGTAGATCAAGTCTGAGTGTGCATTAGAATGAAGTTCAGGAACATTTCACTCTTGCTGCAATATACTGTACTCTTCTGCAACAAGTCAATATAGTCTGCATCACAATACATTGATTGACTTCCCAGACTAGCAACAGGAGATTGTAGGATGGTTTTCAACAGGAGCACAAAAATCCTCTTTTGCTCATGTCAAGGCTGTTAACTGCTGGAATTTACACGCCTAAGACCATATTCAGAAAAGAGCCACCTCACGTAGAGCCATGACAGAATTCATTATCATCCACCATTCCTCTGTTTGCCTCTCCACACATATTTATTTGTCATTTTTTCTGACAGTCTAGATTATGAATCCAGGAACTCCCAAATTCTAATCCTGGCTCTACCAACAACTCCTCTTTGGTCCTGGGCAAGTCATATAATATTTCTATGTCTCAGTAGTCCCTTCTGTAAAATTGTGATAATAATATCCACCAAAAGGAGATGGTGAGAGAGTCTATTGGTTTGTTTGCACAGTACTTGGAAAATGGAAAGCTTTTATATAAATGTTAGATATTATTGTTAAAGATTAAGGGCTAAATTCTGCCCTCAGAGGGACACATGCAACTGCTGTTGTAACTTCATTGACCATATTGGCACTAGCAAATAAGTATTTGTTTATGTGCATTCAGACAATGAGCATAGGTTCAACACTCCAGCTTTGCTAGAGCACAGATGGGTTTTTCACATGCGGACAGCTGACATGCAAATTGTGCAATCACAACACAGAGCCCTTTGAAAACTTGGACCAAAAGGTTTCTCTTCATCTCCTGTTATCTGAACAGTTTCTTAACTCTGATGAGAAAAAAACATCAAAAAGCAGGAAAAATGCCTACAATGGACACTTAACAAATCTCTTAGTTCAAAGTTGCAGTGACAAAGTCAGGCCATTCTTGGTGCGTAACAGAGGTCAGGCTGAGCCAATCTTGTCACACTTAGGACATGTTTCATGAGTAATTTCTTTTGCAAGCCTTCCCCCTGAGTTGTGAAATAGCCCTGGCTATGATTTAGGAAATAAACCACCTACATTCCATTCATCTTAAAAGGTGATGCTACTCTGACTGTAAACATAGCATGGTGGGGTTCCCTGATATTCTCTCTCAAACATTCCATTTCTACTTTGCTCAAGTTAAATGACTTTTTTTTCTTACTCTCGGCTTGTAAACTCATCCTGAGATCTGAAGGCCAAATTGCGCTCATTCTGGCTGTGCCATATTTGCACTGTGAAAGATTTTGCCCTCAGTAACATTTGTGCAGCCACATCGACTTTGATGGACGGTGTCCAGTGGATTGACACAGCAAGCCAGTTTCCAGGCAGCTGCATAGGGGCTTAGATGACTCTCTGCTTTTTTAAAGTTTAAAACAAACATGAGGACAAGAGACAATCTTTCATCGAGACTTTATTGCCCATGATCACAGAGGACAGATTCGGGATGGTCCATGAGGAGTGTCTCTTAATTTGCTAGCCAGGATTACAAGCAATTCTCTGGCCACCCCAGATGCAAAATACAAGGCTAGATTAGCTACGTATTTTTTTAAAAAGTCTGCGACAGCGAACAAGGATCAGTTGTGCCCCTCTCAAATCACCTCTGAAGTTCAGCAGAACTGGTCACTATAGGAATCACCTGCATATTGCAAAAAAAAAATTATCCATGGCCTGACCGACTTTGATGGTGAATAGTTGAGATGCATAGATTGGATTTCCCTGCTTGAGCACTGCGGATCAGGTTGGGAAGATAGTGATAAATGCAAAGGCATTTACCACCAATAAAATATTTGAAATGTTAGCTTGGATTGTTATAAAACGGGATCAGCTGCCAATAGTAAATCCTGTTGTCCTCCTGTATTACCTCTACAGAGCCACACTGAAGGAGTTGTGTACTTAGCCATGGGACCAGGGAATCATTATGAGCAGTAGGTGGCACCCCGGCACCCAATTTTTGTAGATGATTCCACCATCTTGGCAAGGCACAAGGTAATCCAACCCCAACAAAACATTTGACAAAACAGTAAACAACAAATCTTAAACTCAGACTTTAGAGTCTATTCTCTACCTAGCTGATAAAACTACTTATGAACTCTTTACAACTTTGTCTATGCAAGTCACATGTGAGAGAAATGGTGACATTGGTCCAGCAGCTACTCTGGGAGGCAGCTGTAAGAAGTATTACAGGATGGTGTGTTTACTCCCTCAGCCTATGCAATGCAGGGCTCAAGGGAATTATGTAGGACCCCCTAACTGCCAACTACTGCTCACAATGCTTCCAGACTCTGTAGCTGCATGGTGAGACACGGTCGCATGTTACAGCATGTGGAGCCAATGTGGTGAAGGAAAAATCAGCATCTCGCTGCAGAAATGGTCACATTTTTCACTGAAAAAGTCCATGGAAAGTCAGGACCGTATACTGCAAATCCTGGGGTCACTTAATGTTTTTGATCCATGTCGTGCAACTAGGGCCAGGCAATAAAGGTCATCCTCTAACATTCCTGTGTGTCATATCCTTCCAAAACAGTATTTACCCCTTTACTATTAGAAAAATTATAAATGTATAAACCCTTATATTGGTGTTGAGTGAAATCAGGAGTGATAATACTTAGTACTACTACAGCATCTTGTACCTTCAAACCACTTTACCACATAGTAGGCTTGATTCTCCACTGCTTTGCACCGTATGTACCCTTTTACCCTTGTGCAAAGTAAGTAAAAAACACTACTATTCTGATCTGGTAGTAGTTCACTCTCATTTTGCACAGGTGCAAATGACTACACAAGGTACAAGGTAATAAAAAATCACCTCCAGTAACTCTTTAATAGTTATGCTATCAACTTACTTAGAAAGACGGAAGGTCATCAGTGGAATTACTCCAAAGTTACACTGGGATATATGAAATCATAGCGTGGCCTTCAGTCTCTTGGTCCCAGAGTGGCAGAAAGAGGTTAACCCCATATATTATTGACAAGATACATGACCAGACACAAGAAGAAAGTATTCTAACATGTTAAGTAAAATATGTTTTGACTGACAATTGTTACTGTAAAGGAGTCACAATTTTACATATTCCTGCTAACGAATTGGCTTCTTTTATAAAATGTTCTCACCATGGAAACCTTATTTAAGGAAACAGATTATATTTTCTTGCAAAAATACTCAAGCTCTCCACTGACATTTTCTGGGTTACCATTATCAGAGGTGCCATTTCCAGTTGTCAACTAAATGATGTAGACTTCTACAGTCTGCAGAAGTTTATTTTAAAATTGAAGTTCAATACCTCTGACCTATATTATTTCAAAACAAAAAAAGGATTTAATAAACAGAGACTGTTGGAAGTGGAATGCAGCCTTTTCTGGTTTTTGTATTCCCAACACCACTATATTTTCTTGTGTTAAAAATATTATTAACTCGGGTTGTCAAGTGATTAAAAAAAATTGTGCTGTTAAACAATAACAGAATACCATTTATTTAAATATTTTGGATGTTTTCTACATGTTCAAATAGATGGAGTTCAATTACAACACTGAATACAAAGTGTACAGTGCTCACTTTATATTTATTTTTGATTACAAATATTTGCACTGTAGAAAGCAAAAGAAATGGTATTTTTCAATTCACCTCATACAAGGACTGTAGTGCAATCTCTTACTTACAATTGTAGAATTATGTACAAAAAATACCTGCATTCAAAAATAAAACAATGTAAAACTTTAGAACCTACAAGTCCACTCAGTCCTGACATTGTAAACAAGAAGCGGGCAGCATTATCTCCCATAAATGTAAACAAACTTGTTTGTCTGAGCGATTGGCTGAACAAGAAATAAGACTGAGTGGACTTGTAGGCGCTAAAGTTTTACATTGTTTTCTTTTTGAGTGCAGTTATGTAACAAAAAAAAATCTGCATTTGTAAATTGCACTTTCACAATAAAGAGATTGCACTACAGTACTTGTATGAGGCGAACTGAAAAATACTCTCTTTTGATTACAAATATTTGCACTGTAAAAATGATCATCAAAAATAATAATAGAAAGTGAGCACTGAACACTTTGTATTCTGTGTTGTAATGGAAATCAATATATTTGAAAATGTAGAAAAGCATCTAAAATATTTAATAAATTTCAATTGATATTCTATTGTTTAACAGTGTGATTAAAACTGTAATTAATCACGATTAATTTTTTTAATTGCAATTAATTCTTTTTAGTTTATCACGTGAGTTAACTGTGATTGATCTACAGCCCATATATATATGGACCGAGAGAGAGGGTGGTATCAGTCTAGTTCCTAGGTGTACACATCTCATCATCACCGCACCAGACATAAGGTTGTACCCTTTGTACAGCAAAGGTGAGTGAAAGCTTCAAGAATTTCTGTGACTTTTCAGCTATTTAGCCCATTTCACTTTTCTCTTACATGCACCCCTTTGTTTGTCCACGCTATTCCAGCAGATGAGTTTATTAGCTGAAAGGTTTGCCAAAACAGAATTTTAAGTGATGTTTCCAGAAGATTCCTGGAAAACACATTTTATTTGGCTACCTACGTACTTTCACCAGAAATCTGAGTTATGGTCTTCCACTCAAGGAATAGAAACGTGATCTATGTGCCCAAGCAAAACAGTTCCACTACTTGCAATGGTTCGTGAACAAGAATTATTCAGACATTTGACAAAGTTTGAAGAAAGTCATGATCTCATCGTGGATAATTTATTAACAGAAAAATAGCACTGCTTGTACCACTCCCTCCAGCTTTTCCATTGCCCTGCATTGTACAGACGTAACCTACTTGCTTCTCAGCTCTGTTGCCATCACTACAATAGAGGTTAACACTGAATAAGGAGTTGGGGGGAAATGATGAGGGGTAGTTATTAAACTGAATAGTTGAATGGTTCTTATAGTTTCCTTATGTCTCTTCACACAACACTTGAGTCCTTGGAAAATACTGTCAACACAATAGGACTGGTGAGTTCTTCTCTTGGCAGAATGCTTTACTATTCTAGGGACTATCTCTATCCTTAAAATAAATTGGAAAGTTAAAGAGATTTGGGGCTTGATAGTTGTGAAAGATACACACTATATCATTCATACACAAGAGATTTAATTCTTGCAGGGTCGATGCAGCTTTGTCCTCAGATCCAGTTGTTATATATCAGGTGGATATTTCTGCTTAAATAACCAACAGTGGAATAGTTAAACTGTGTTGACATATTTTCATCTTTAGGTTTTAGAGTTATTCATTGAGATGAATGGGGCTATTTTCACCTCTGAGACCTATTGTTTCAGGCAACCTACACACTCAGGAAGGCACCCTGCATCAGTTTGCTCTCCGTTCATGTGTTCAAGGTTTCCCCTTTTCCCACAGTGCGATTTTTTTTCTTTAAAAGTGAAAGTTTAGATTTTGGATTATTTTTTTTTTGGATGACAACATGCATTAGTGAACACATTGACAATCATCAAGACAGAGAGTAACATTTATGACTTACAATTTTAAATCAAATGCTAACACGTTAAATTTAAAGTAGCCTGTTTCAGAATTTTCTACAATTCAAAGCCCAGGCAGTCCTCATTGATCTCATTGGGCTTTGGAATATGACCTGATTGCTTTGAACAAAGTGATTAAATCAAAACTAAATGAGTCAGTTAACTGTTAGGTTGGTAGGATGTTTCCATTCTGCTGGCCAAATTAATAAATCAGAGAGATGTTTGGTCTTCCAGGTATCTTATACAGCATCCACATGTGAATTATAGAATATCAGGGTTGGAAGGGACCTCAAGAGGTCATCTAGTCTAACCCCCTGCTCAAAGCAGGACCAATCCCCAGATAGATTTTTGCCCCAGATCCCTAAATGGCCCCCTCAAGGACTGAACTCATATCCCTGGGTTTAGCAGGCCAATGCTTAAACCACTGAGCTATCCCTCCCCCCATAGTGTATTGGCTGGGAATGTGCTGTAGTATGTGCTGTAGTTTGTATTTACCTTCAATATCCTGGAGAGATCTCCCTTTCTCTACATAAAGAGTTACATTACATCACATTTTTTCATGCGGCCACAGCATAACCAGTCGAAAAACTCAGCTAAGAGAAGGCATTATAACATGCAAACTTACACTGAAATGCCCTTGTAGAAGAAGAGAATGTTTATGGGGTTCTGTAAAAAGTAAACAGAGAGCTGAATGTATTTCATTTTCCATGACAGTGAAAGGTAGGTGCTGACCCTCATGTTAAGTACATGAAACGAAATCCATTTGCCATAAGTTCCCAAGGAAAGCTATTTTAGACAAATTAATTAAGCAATAAGATATGACAGGGTGAGAAGCACTTGGTAATGATTTATGCCTATTGTGTTGTTAGGCAGAAGGCCAAAGGCCATGTGCTGTCAAAGCACCTAGGTGTAAATTATCATTTGATAATTTGAGCCCTGGCATGCCTTGTAACTAAGAAGGGTTTTATAGTAAAATGTTGTTAAATAATTCTATGTTTAGCCAATTCTAAGGCATGTTTTGATACTTGTAATCCTTGTCATTAAAAAACAACTTTATTTTTTGTAGGATGTTTCATACAATCTGTATCCTAAAATGCTTTACAGGATTATACACTATAGTACAAGACAGTGCATGGCACAGAAACCAGTGGCAAATGACACTGTGCAGCGACTAAATGACAGCATGCATTCATAAGGCCCGTTACAGACACTTAGGAAACATTAAAGGCTAGGGGGAAAGGTACAAATTAAGATGAGGTTTGAAGAGAGATGGCAAGTCCGTGAGGAGGAGTAAGACTGCTCCAGATGGCTTTTGTACCAATAGTGGAGGGCTGGGTAGAAAGAGGCAGGCACTGGGTGAGCAGAGATAACAGGGAAGATGACATATTGAGCCAAACTCTACTGAACTGGAGCTGTGCCACCACTACTCACCTCACTAGAGCGACAGGGTTGTATCTGAGGCCATATGTCAGCCTAAGATCTGTGGGGAGCAGCTCTATGGTATTTACTATAAACAAGGGAGTTGACTGGGTCCTGAAATGAAGGGAAAGCATGTGGAGTACAGGGAAGATGTAGACCTGGTCTACACTAGGAAGTTTTACCTGTGTATCTATGCCTGTTATGAGGGTGAAACAAACAAACAAAAATCTATCCCCTAGCCACTATAACTATACCAGCAAAAGCCCTAGTGTAGACACAGTTATGATGGCAAAAGAACTCTTCCACTAGTATAAACTGCACCTCCCTAGAGGAGTTTGCTGGTATCCCTCTATGGGTATATCTACACTGGGAAACCCATTTAAGTGTTGAAAAGGCCATAGATATGTTTGAATTTTTCATGTTCAGCAACAGTATTTCTTTGCAGAGATGTTCATTTGAGGTTCTGGTACTTGTGTAAACCACCCCCCCACACACACACACACACATCATTCAGTGCATTTAATCTGTCAGTTACACATCTGTATAAATCACTGGAACCATCCACTTGAGAACAGCATTAGATTCATTCCGCTCCAGCAGGATGCAGCTGTATAAGTTTAGCTTCTGTATCAGAATCTGCTTATTCCCTTTAATTGTTAGGTTGGATCATTCCATCTGTATATTATTCAGTGATGTAATTCTAATCACAGAATTAACAAGCCTTGTGGGTATTAATTCTTATGACACACTTGGATTGACAAAGGGAAGGATCCTTTTAATACCTTTTTTTTCCATACGGCTAAATGCAGTGCCTTGCATGGTGTCAGAAGAAGTGGGTGGGTAAGAAGAAGTGAGGTTCTTACCCACGAAAGCTTATGCTCCCAATACTTCTGTTAGTCTTAAAGGTGCCACAGGACCCTCTGTTGCTTTTTACAGATTCAGACTAACACGTCTACCCCTCTGATACTTTTAATACCTTATACTTGAACTCACTTAAAATCTCTCTTTTCGTAGTTAAATAAACTAGTTTTAATTTGTAATCAAAATTAATCCAGTGTTGTGTTTAAACTGAATTGTTTGCTAACTCCAATTAAAGTAGCAGATTGTGGTCTATTGACCCCTTACATCAGCAATGGACCTCTAATATCTAAACTGTCTAGGAGAGGGCTGGATGGAGCAGATCGCATGTTTTGGGGGGAAATATGGGACTGGGAGCATATGGGGGTCATCCTGCAGGTAGTAACCCAGGCTGCTGTTAGAGTGTAGCTGGTGAGTTCCTGCCGGGCTGCTGGGGTCAGAGTGGCTGAATCAGGGCTGCCGCTATACACAGACACTCAGGGTGTGACTTGCATGCTGTTTGGCTGTTTGCGAGCAGCCCAGGTTGTGAGGCACCCAATGTTGCAGAGCAGGTGGTGACACAGCCCCATCCTGGTCTGGATTGCATCCCAACAGGCAACACATAAAAGGATTTGATCAATGTCATCTGACTCTTGGCAACAGTAAATAAAATAAAATGGCGACGTCAAACCAGCATTCCCCATTTCAGTGGAAAGCAGGAGACACATGTGAGGTTCCTCTTTCACAAATGAAGCAGCAAGCCAGTTCAAAACTCATCTGCTGGGAAGCATAGGGGTAATTTGACTCAGTCTCTGCTATAAGGGACTGATCCAATATTCAGTGATGGCAATGGAAAGATTCACATTGATTTCTGTAGGCTTTGGATCAGATCCTTCATTTTTGTGGGTGAATAGAGGGCTTTGTTCTACAAGAACGTCAAGCCATCAACTTTCAGAGCATTAGATTCACTCAGAGAAAGAAAACTGCACCATGTTGGACCAGCCATACCTTCAAAATCAGCAAGGGATCCCCTTGTAAATGGTGTAGCTGTCAAAAACAGTGTAAATCCTCAAGTCCATACTGCAATCATGTTATAGAGTTTACTTTTACTTTCTTCTTACTGATGATATATGACACTGTTTTGGTTGGAGTTTTTGGATGAGAGGAGAAGAGGGCTTCTCTAATTTTTCTACCTTCATTTCATATTGTCACAAGACTACAGCACAATCCACATTGCCTTCTAATCAATCAGCAAGATTAATCTAGAAAAACAGTTGATTTTACCATCAGCTCATATTAGTAGGTTAGGGTTTGGAAAACTGACAGAGAAACAGATGTTGGGATTATTATATGTAGTATAAATATCATAATGATGTACACTTGTCAGAAGCTTCTATTTTCTTAGTTTAAGAAGATGATTATTTCGTTTGGGAAATGACTTTGTTTTTCACAAGCGAGGGAGGGGGGGAAGAGAGAGAGCTCTCAGGAAAAAAATATAAGGAAGAGATGATGAATGTTTAGTCTGGCCTAAACGTATGTTAAGAACATATGCAATTCATGAAGATGTTTATGGGAATAATCTTCGTTATGCCAGATACCCTAAAAGGTGCAGGTCTCACAAAATTAGAAAGCAATCTATATGTTTAGGATTTGTGTCACCTCTGTCTTCAGTCAGTGCTGAGGGGATCTATTCATTCCTTGACAAAGCCTACTAACCTCAATAGGAATCATGTATATACACAAAAGATGTCCAGGAGACAAGAAACCATTTATTGCCAGCTGGGTGTATTGATTTGGATCATTAATGGAATTTTCAGATTTAAAATATCAAGGTCAAGATTTTCAAAACTGACAGGTGATTTTTGATGGCTCACTTTTCAGGTGCCCAAGCCGAGGTACTATTCATAAAGAAATTGAGTGGTAATAAAACATGCCATCCTGAGGAGCCAGCAACACCTCTGACAGTAAATAGTCCTTCCCATCTTCTTTTCCTCCCCACCTTCCCCAATATCACCTTGTAGTATGAGGTCTGAGTAAGAATCCAAAGCCTGCTGTGAAAATTATATTGGTCCCCACTACTGTAATAAATGAAGTCTTGAGGGCACTCAGCACTTTTTGAAGGTACTCAGCACCTGGCAGGATTGAGCACGTTGGACTGTAAATAACCTGATTAGTCACCTCCTCCTTTCATGAAACATGCCTCAGAAGTCAATAGCAAAATTCGGATTGATCTTATTGGGAGTAGGGCCTAAATGAATAAACTTACAAGAAAGTAGTATATGGAGTTACATAAGGCAGTACTAGCTGAAATACAGTGTGAGAAGCTTAACACAAATGAAAAGATGGATGTTCAGTCTAGGGGAAAATACCTGAAAGGGACTAAGAACAGAAAACTTGCACAAGAAGGTATAGACTAGCAATCCCCCTGAAGGAAGGTTATATAGACTTTTATTATTGATGTCAAATATTCTTTTGTTAAAGGCATAAATCTTAGTGACGAAATAGAGTTCTACCTCTCTAAATTTATACCCTTAGCAGAGGTATAGGTCTTTATGGATGCCTCCTTCTAATCTAATAGATCATAAAAAACTATACATCTAATAAAGTCAATATATAGTTGATGTAACATTTGAATTTAGACCTACTTTTTAGGTGACTAATCAGGTTATTTACAGCCCAACGTGCTCAATCATTTAATTATAGGATTATGACATGGAATATATAGTATAGTCTCTGTACATTCATCAGGAATATCTCCCTTTGATTTATTTACCCAGCCAGTGGTTCCTGACCCATTCAACTTAGTTCAAAGGCAAGTGGGAAAGGGTGTATCTGATAGTAAACTTAATTTTTATTAAGAGATTTAAGCACCAGAGTTTGCATTTTTTTCATGCAACTTTAATCAAAACAACACAGTTCAGTTATTTTTAAATAGCAATGCTGATTGCCAGAATACCAAAATTTTACCTGATTCATCAGCTGATTAAAATAGTCACTTCTTGTTTATCATTCTATTCTATTTCTTTTTAAATATTAATTTAATAGGTATAATTCACAATGCTGAACAACATTTTTGTATTGTATTTAACAAAATACACTAGTCTCATATCTGCTTGTATGAATGAATTTTTGAGAATTCCTGTCATACTTACAGACCTAGAAAAAAGAACTAATCTATTGCACACCGTGGCCTGATGCTGCTCCCATAGAAATTCATTCTTAACATCCTACCATGCAAGTTCATATTCCAAACTAAAGATAGGTTAGATATTAGAGACAGGTTCAAATGAAAACCACAGATCTGAGCATACTTTAGCCTGGGGGAAATTCTGATCCACATCCAAACTTCAGCAGCTTGCCCCTCTCTCTCTCTGTCATACGCTAAATCAAACTCCTGGATCTAAATCAACCCAAGATATTGAAGTAGCTGTTGCAGTTAAGACCCATCTCTGTTAGCTGCTGTGTAACATACTGCTACTAGCAAAACTGACAAATACAGAAACGTTTGTGGGCTTATTGTGTACATAATAAAGGTGCTAATGGACTACAAATCGCCATTGTAGGACACACAGGGATTCTAAGGTTGTGAACATTTAAAATATTTTGGAAGTGTTTTTGTACTTGTAATCTGATTAAACTAAATTCCATAGGAATGCAAGCAAGCTTGCCGTCAAAGAAAGGAACTGCAGCTAACAAGAAATAAATTAGGAAAACTCCAAGCGGATGATTTTATCCTTAGGGTAGATGGGTGGGATAAATTGCCTTCCTAGACTAGTATTCCCCCCCTCCCCCGGCGGAATAACCAGAATAATGTAATTGTCTTTATGGTGTCCAGTTTAACATAACAAGTTATGGTGTTTTATGGTTCTTTCAAATAAGAAATCTGCACTGGGAAACATTTAAAGATAGCAATCAGCATAATACAGTGATTCTGTATCTCTGCCCTTGTGAGTTTATTTTATAGCTGAACTGCTATAAACTGAGGTTTCCATCAGACTTTTAGACAGGCATCCAATTTCATTTCTGCTCTCTTGTACTATTTGTGATCAATTCTGAAATAAGATTTTTAGGGATACAAAGTGAGCAGCCTCTATCCCCAGGGTAAAGTAAGACTGTTTCACAAGTTACTTTATGGACCATATGGTTATGATTCGTTACATTCAGTGACATAACATCACATTAAGCAACTTAGCCTAGTGTATCCAGCCACTACGCAATGCAAGTGGAGCAGTAAGTTAGAGCTTTAAAGGAGGCTCCTCTTTTCCCCCATGGGTATACAGTGTTGAATATAGTTGTTAGCCATGTTTCCCATAAGCCTTTAACACTCCAGCTACTCAAACTAGTTTGTAACCAGTCAGCACAAGGGAACCAAAGTGTTCTTCTCAATTCATTCTGAAAACAGAAAATTAAGTGATGACTAGTTAAAGGGAACACTTGACGGTTTCCTATATCCTTTGTTAAAATGACAAACCATCCCTGATGGGCAGCTACCTGCGTCCCTAGCTCAACCTACAGAAGTCACTGCAAAGACTCCCATTAATTTCATTGAGCTCTGGATCAGGCCCAGGGTTAAGGTATTTCTGAACTCTAATCACTGTAGCATCTTCGAACCACCTTGAGGCTAAGCCCTTCACTCTTGGAAATGGCAAAGACTGGAAGCATGAGAAAGGCAAGGAAGACACAAAAGCCTTCCCAAAAAAGGAATAAAGAGTTAACCCTGACATGCCCAAAGGTGACTGTATTACCCAGTATAGCAGATTATAATTGTCCATTGTATACAAGTCTGGTATGATCCTGGGGTAAAGTGTTTCTCTGACCATTGCTATCAGGAATGCTTTAATCCTGTTTATCTAATTGGATTATGTGTGTGCTTACTTACATCCTGGCAAAAACATATTTCTAATAGCATGGCTAGAATATTCCATTCTATATTTAAAATGCATTAACTTTGGACAGGAATACTGTATTTAGGTACATTCCACCTTTGTTATAAGGTCTCTCTATGGCATGCAAAACAATAGAGCTACTATTCATTATCTTGGCTTTCAGATCATGGACCACCATTATAAACTCTTTTTATTACTTGTAACAATGACAGTGTTATACAGAAGATGTGATGTATGCATAACTACGGGCAAATAGATATTGACGCTCTTCATAGCTTCTGCCATTCATGAGGGAATGTTTATAATGTCATAATCACCACCTCCCCTCCATAAACAGAAGCAGCATTTCATGCTGGCTTCACATTTCTGCATTCACATCTGCTGATTCCTCTCCAATCTTCTGCTCTTGTCACCCTCCAATCCAGCCTCATGGTACGTTGACAAAAGTTACAATGTTTGGTTGCCAGCAAGAAAATTTCAGCAGAACAATTCTGAATCTGATTGCTCTCAACTAACATGCTGCTCCAACAGATTTCAGCCCTTTCATAGGAGGTTGCTTTTTGCTATGTCCATCTGTCTGATCTCCAAGCTTTGCTCCTAAGATTTGACATTTTAGGCAGTTCTGATTCTGTCTCCTCTCCTTCACTTTCAGTTTTTAAGAACAAAAACATACTAAGAAAGGCTATTGGGAAGCACTGTCCCAAAAGTACTTTTTTTGCACTGCTCCATACCAACGACAATAATGCCTAGCATTTGCATGGGGCTTTACAACTTCAACATATATATAATCTTCATATAACCCTTCCACGAAGCAAGTAATTAGTACCCACTTTACACATGGGTAAACTGCAAGGACATGCAGTAGACCAGCATCAGCCACAGGAATAGAACTTGGGAGTCCTGACTCCCTGTTACCTGCTCGAACCATCAGACAGCACTCCTCATCATCATGTCAGTCTGATTCTGGAGCTATTTCAAGTTGCTCCTTAAATCAAGGAACTGAAATATCGATATGCTGAGCACTAATCTGATAACTCCATTCAGTTAGAAGAAAGAGCTTCATGTGTGTAAGCGGTTAAAAGCTGCTACCCCAATTTTCAGGCAATGAATGACTTATAAAATATAATTCCATTTTAACAGACACGGACACTCAGAGTTAACGGTGAAATAAGAAGGTGTTAACAAGTTGTTCTACAGAAAGAGGGTTATGCTGGGAATGTATGTCAAAAATAAAGTAGTTTGCGCCTAATTTAAATGCATTGTCATTTTTTGCAACATATGTTCATTTTTTAAATACTTGCCTTGCCAGAAGCTAAGGAACCGGCCATAAAAATAAATTAAACCAGACAATGTCTGGTAAAGTTTAGAGAAAAAATTGCTTTAAGATGTATTGCATTTTTTGTAGTTGTCCCTACTGTACTGTGGAAAGAGATATAGTTATATCAAGCTGATTAGGTTAGTTCAAACATGCTAGATGAAAATTACTAATAGTATTGAAAAAGACTTCTGCTTATACAAGAAGACAACGCTTGAGGGGATTGGTTAAAACCAAACATCTCCATATTTGGTGTGTTTCCTTGTGTCTAGTGGTGACAGGTTTGAGACAAGCAGAACAAAATGACTTTTTCACTTTAGCCCCCATCCAGTCCTAGTAGGAATTGTATTAGGGTGACCAGACAGCAAGTGTGAAAAATCGGGACGGGGGTGGGGCATAATAGGAACCTATATAAAAAAAAGACCAAAAAGTCAGGACTGTCCCTATAAAACTGGGACATCTGGTCACCCTAAATTGTATACTCATTCAGTATAGCCATAGAAATTATGGGATGACCAAGAGTTGTGGGTGCCACCTAGCATGGATGATACACCAGGAGCTGAAGGAAGCTAAAACAGCAGGGGATCAGGCAGGAAGTGCAAGAAGTAATCAATGACAAGGAAAAGGAATATGGAAGTTAGGAAATATCAGTTGTAGAGAGAAATGGAGGGGAGGAAGTTTGCAAACTGAGATTAAGGAACTTGAAACAATAATAAGAAAATTTAAAGGCTCCCAGTGAGGAAAGGCAAATCCTTAAAGAGTTCAGGCAAAATTTCTACATTAGACAAGGACTGGATTCATTACATGGATAATGAACTGCACTGAATAAATCACTAATCACTGCACTGTACTTACTTCAATGCCATTACTCCTGAGCACAGCCAGGCCCTCTTTCTCATTTCCAGTGTTCCTGGATGAAAGCAGATGATTGTACCCCTGTTTTTCATAGATACCTGTTAGTACATGGGCAAAATCCATCCCTATTGTAAGCAGGTACCAGGCCATTCAACCCAATGGCATTCTATCCAGTTACCCCAGAACTGAAATTAGCCCTGCATGTTGGTGCCACAGCATACATGACCTCAAAAGAATGCCATTTGAGGAAAGGCAGCCAAAGTGCAGTAGCCGCAGAGATGATGGCAGCTGCAAAGTGCCAACAGACCCAGCTTGGGAGCAGAACGGCCAAGACTCAGCTTCACCATGTGATGACACAGATTCCATGACAAATGCACAGTGACATGGAAAATGTTTCCTAGCGATGTCCAGAATTCACTAGTTAACTCCTCTGATAGCTGCTCTACCATGATTTCTATGGTTATCCCAGCTGCTCTGTGGCTCCTGTTCAGAAGGGAACACTGGCAAAGCAGAAGCATCATTAAAGAATCAACATGAGAGGGCCGGAGGAATTGTAAGAAGTATGTGTGTGATTATTACACTAAGAAACATATTTAGCTATTCTGTTTTTTGTCGGATGGTTGGCCCTTTGTGCATCAAATTGATCTTAGAAGTCGGGAAGCACTCTGGGGTATATAAAAGCAAACACACAGATCCCAAACTTGGCAATACAAAACAGCTGGAAACTCATCAATTCCCCCAGAGGGGAAGTTCCCAGTTAGTGAGTAGAGCCAATGTAACACTTCTACCTTACATTACACTCCCTCTTGGCTTCCAGTGTCGGGGATATTCTTAGGGAAAAGGATTTTGTTCAAAGTGCCCTTATGCCCTGGTGATCCCCAGCTGCTGAATAGCCTCTTGTGGACAGACAGACATAAATTAGAAGAGTCCTAAGGCTTATGTGGGAGGCCAGCCCAGCCTCAGGAAAAAATGGCATAAAACCACCTTTACCCTTCCCTGGTCCTGCTCCAAGTGTAAAATGACTAGATTGCAGAGTCAAGGCCTAACAACTTCATGTTTCCAGAGGAAGGATGTGAATCTTCCCATATAATTTTAGTCACATTCAAAACCAGAAATAGGCCCAATTTTGCAACTGTGTTTCAGATTGTGGTTGAAATCTAACAATAGCTGATCTGAAGAGTTCATGAAGTTTTATATTGTCAAATCTCAGTGGCAATGTGACAGAATCAGGGAATAATAATTGGAATGTAGCAGAATGGGTACATTCCTCCTTTATTGTAAGAAAGGGCTGTGAGCTGACTTTCTTGGCAGGCTTGAACACCTATTACCCCCCCCCCCCACCTCTCCTCAGTGTGTCTGTAGGTCTGCATTAGCACAGGTGCCTGTGGTAGCATAGGGTCATGACATAAAATAACTTTACACTGCTCCTTTAGAACTATCGTACACCTCCTTGGCAGCATGGCAAGGCAGAGGATTTCACTGTCTTCTAAGCAGTACCTTGTAGTAAGTAAAGGCCCAGGAAGGGACGACACCTTCTACCTAAACCCATGCATGGTCATCATCTTTTTAAAATAATCATTTCAAGAGAGTCTAAGGCGTGGCCATATTCTAGATACCCACCACCCAAGACAAACTCCTTAACACCTAATTCCAGCTGGGATTCCTCTAATATTCTTCCCCATTTGCTAAGCCTCAGATTTCTAATTTCCATCAAAAGATTGCCTGCAGCAGTTCTCAGTTTGAGGTCTCAAATACCTTGTCCTTCCCATATTGCTGAATAGGAGTGGGATTCCAGCTATATCTCAGTTAGGCAGGAGGTAGAGCCTGAAGTGTCTTCTATGAGAAAAAAGGATTATGACATGGAAAGGTTTGAGGATCCCTATCTACATATTTGTCAGTGGTGGCTCTTAGGTTTTCATCTGCATTTGGGTGCATGACTTCCAAAGGCAATAGGTCCGATCTCTTCTGCCTTGCACCTTGTGTAGCATTTAGCAAAGGAGATGCAAAGTGAGTATAAAACACCACCATTGTAATCTGGGCCTGATTGTGATCTGCCAACTCTATATGGACACCAATGTAGTTATTCTTGGTTTACACTTGTATGGCAATGGGGGGGGGGACAACGTGTCACTGGCCTTTCCCCGATTTCTTACTCAAAATATAAACACTGCTGGCCTGACCACCGGTGACTGGCCGATTGGGAAGGAGCTGGTCAACTTCACATCTGCCCATACCCACACCTTAAGCATAACAAGTACAGATATAGTGCTGGAGTTTTGCTACCTCCTCTGCAGTTTGGAAGGGGAGTTTGAGGGGCAGTTGGGGGGATCACCTAGAAGCATGTGGGTGCTGTATGGAATGTTGTCCATGGCTATGAGACATGGCAGTTCTCTTGCTTGAGAAGACCCCTCTCAAAACTCACATTTGGGGTGGAGCCCCCACAACAAATGCTTCCTTCCCAGGGGTGAATTTACAGGAAACTTCACATATTGAAAATTGCGGAGTTTTCCCTCCCTTATACAGCTACTTCCTGTGCATGAGAGAACAGGGCTACTGCATCACTGATTACTGACCAGAAACAGAATGTCACTGGCTAAGTGAAATAAAACTGCCATAAAAGAGAGAATTTTAATTTTAAAAGGCATACCGCTGGCTATCTGAAACCTGTTTGTCTTTCATGATAGCTAATCACAGGGCTAAGAAAATATGCAACCATATAAGTTTGGCTGCAATCCTCTCTGATCTTGCAAGTTAAATAGAGCCAGACCATGTCAGTGTTTGGATAGAAAACCTCCAAAGAAAATCTGGTGATTCAGTAAGTGACACTGTTGCCGAGAGTTAAATCAACCCAAGACCCAGCCTGGTGCTAGGGGCAGTGGTGGTGCTGTTTTTAATGTGACATGTAAAACATCTCCTGGCACTTTTCACAAGAGTTGAAATGTTCAGCTCATCATTTCGGTAATTACAGTCTATCTGTAATTCTACTCTGTATTTTCAACTGGATGTGGCTTTCTTTACTTCATGATTTAAAGTGTTGGATAATGATTTTTGATCACCAATAAAAAAAACCCCCACTAATGTATTCCACAGTAGAGGTGGCTGCATTTCTGCAGTGGGAGAAGTAATTCCTGTTTATATATAAGGTTTGCAAAGCATTTGTAGGATCTACAAGCTGAAAGGCAACAAACAAAATGTATAATGGTTTACAGGCTGCTTGGAATTTTAAATCTTCATTCACTAGCATCAGTATAACAAGGGGCTAGAGGTTAGACTCTAGGGATCCTATTCCTGGTTCTGCCACTGACTCACTGCATGATCTTGATAGAACCAATTAGCTCTTAGTGCCTCAGTTTACCCATTTTTTAAAATGACGATAATCCTCACCTACATTGCAACATGAGATTTAATTCATGGCCATAAGCCTGCATTCCATGAACATCTAAATTCCACTGATGGCTGAGGGAGCTCTGGGTACACAAGGAATGCAGGATCAACCCCCGTGTATATTGAGATCCTTTGAGTAGTTGTCTTCTATAACTGCCATGTATAACACAAAAATGCACTCCTACTGTTACAGCAAGAACAGATGACCATTTTTGCAGAGGTCAAAACATAATTTAAAAATGTTTCACTTTTTACAGTTTGCGTTTCTAATAAGATTTCATGGCATGTCTAAATCATTATACACAAAGGTCTATTCTAATAGCAGCAGACTCATAAAAAACAGGACCAAATGATCAGCTGTCTCCTGACCCATATATGTATTTACAGTAAAAGTACTTTCATAAAGGTAGCTACATTCTCTAGATCCCCAGACCTTTATTTGAACTCTTGGCTGTAGCATAATTGATGGATAGAATTAGAGTGGATATTAAGACCTGGAACTGAACTTTTTCCAATAGGCTCAGCTATACTCACATTACTCCTAATATTAAAAAGAAGCTGCCATGATCATATTAAATGATTCCATCCTGACAGAGTATGCAATTATATTTAAATGCTGTAATTGGAACATGCTGTTAAGTGCCTACTGTCAGTCCTGCATTCCCCTCCAGGCAAGTAAGCCACTTCATCCTTTGCTCTATACATTTAATGCCTTATTCTCCATCCAGAAATAGCTGATATTTCATCAGGAACACTTCATTTACTTCAATTCACTGTGAAAACACAGAACTTGGGAACACTTTAAGGTACAGATTTACTCTGAGAAGTAAATCTGTTATAAAAAAGGGGGTGGGGGCATTCTGGAGTTCCATGTGTATTGTTTTACATTGATTCCATAACAAATTTGCTTAGTCCTGCAAACTCAGCCTGCAATCTAAAAGCCAAACTGAGTTAATTCATTCACACATATCATCACTGTTAACAAAGATTCCGCATGCCAGATTAGGCCCTTGGTTACAGCTGTGCAGTTCCCACTGACCTCAAATTATGCCCACAATCCTGTCTGTGCAGTCCTCTTGATGAATAATGGCGCTGCACAGGTGTAACTGAGGGCCTAATATGACCTGCAGAATCTCTATTATTTGGGATGATGCATAAGAAGGAAAGAACCCAGCTTGACTTTCAGACCCCAGATTGTGATTGCAGGGCTTGCACTTAGGAGGAAAAGAACCCTTTGCACTTTTAAAGTGAGATCTGATCAGTCACAAAGTGTATGATTGAAACCAGTTACAGAGTGACTCATCACAGTACAGTCTCACTTTGAATGTCTACAGAATTTACTGTGTATGTAATAAAGTTGTTCTGCATTAATTATCAGTCAATTGCTTTACTAGATTGAGTGAGGATATGGCACAGCTCTAGCTGTGACATAATTGCTTATGTCTGAATCCGTCAAGGTTTGTTTACTTCTCTATCAATCAAGTCCTAATTATTTCCTATTATATCAAATTGTAATGGTTTTGGCTAACATTTAATAGGATTTCCAGTAAGTATTACTGCTCAAAGAGTATGAAGAGTGACAAAACAATGACTAAAGTATCAGGCAAAAAAAATCTCATGTTTCTGAAAGATCTGGAATGACTGAAGAACGAAGCCCCATATTTAACAATGGAACAGCCTGGCCATGAGCAGTAGTTTCCCTACACTGTCTTGCAAGAGTGTTTCAACCCAGAACGCTTCTAAGGATGGAATATATAGTTGTACAGTCTCCCTATCCATGCGGTCTTTGACAGGGCTGGATTTGAGGCAGGCAACCCAGGCAACTGCAGGGGGTACCGGGCTTGCGGTGCTGTTTTTGCTATTAGCGACAAAAGGGAAAATTGAATGTTTGAAGTAAAATGTTTCAGGTTTTCCGTATGTGGATTCATTTTTCACTAACCTCCTAGAATGTTCTGGACCTTTGTAGAATCTTGTGGAAACCTTTCAGACTTTCTGAGAACTACATTTTCCTTCAGCCTCCTAAAATGTTATTAGCCATGCCCTCGTGGGGGGAGAAGGGGCAGGGCGTCGCCAGTCAGTGAGATGTTTGAACGAAGCAAGAGCCCAGCTGTGATATTGCGAACCTTGTTTTATTGTGTAATTGTGAAAGTGTACTTGTGTTTTAAAGACATGAAGAGTGTAAGTAGCGACTAATAAAGGACGTATTTAATGAGACACCAGAGATATCTATCAAACCCCTATCTATGCAACCATATAAAAAGAAAATTTCTAGTTTCAATTGTGGTTTGGCATGATACAATGTTTACTCGGAACAGGCTGAGAATAGTATTACAAACTCAGTCAAAACCACTACTACTTTGATGACAAGCTGCCTTGATTTCGTTATGTCTTACAGAGTCAATGGATTTGAAGATGCCATCACTGCTGCCAAAGAAACAGTGGAAAACTTACGAGTTGATCCTGTCTTCAATGAAACTTGTATTCATCAGAAGAAGAGACAGTTTGGTTACGAGGGCAAAGATGAGGTGATGGGAAGCTCGGAAGAAAGATTCAAGAGGAATTTTTTTGCTCGCTCGTTGACACTGCTCGAGTGTCCATCAAAGAAAGGTTTGGACAAATGAAACACCACAAAAAGACATGGGGAGTTTTATAACCTTAATAAGATGCCAGCGGACAGGAAAACACTCTTAAACAATTGTACGGACCTTCACCGGAGGCTGAAACACAGGAAATGTTCAAACTTCAGTGATAAAGACCTCTATGTTGAATTGAACAATATCTGTCACATTTTGCAACACAGGAAGCACTCTCCACTCCAAACTCTCCAATTAATTCATGATGCAGAGCTGAAGGACATTTTTCCTAATGTTTGGAAAGCTTTGAGGATTCTGCTCATGCTCTGGTCACAGAGTGGTGAGTGCAGCTTTTCGAAGGTCAGACTCATTAAAACATATCTTTGATCACCGATGGCCGATGAGAGACGGACATCGCTTGCTATTTTATTGCTTGAAAATGCCATTGGCCAGTCTTTGGATCTCTCTGATGCTGTGCTTCAGTTCGCAAGGGCGAGAAAAGCGACCTTTTGAACTAAAGGACTTAAAGTTAACATTCTAAGGTTGTCACTTACTGTAACACTATTTAATACTGGTCCACCCAATGTTGATGCACAGTTCAATTTTTTAGGTTAGTGTTTCTTTCAGTTATTCTTAAAATTAAAAAGTTTCTATAAGCTTAGAGGAAACTAATGTTTTTATTTGCTTATATATGGGATGAATAAATCCAGATTTAGATATCCTAGCATGTAAATGTATCATCTTATATAACAGGGATGAATCATGCACGTAAACCATGCAAAGTCATGAAATAGGCTACAAATGCAATAAAAAATAAGGTATTCAGAAGTTTAACAAATAGGGGGCAGCGGGCGCTGAAGACTCTCCTCACCATTTGATCTAGGGCTGGCCCTCGTCCTTGATCTCTCTGCTGAGGCTGCTAATGGCATGTTAGCTGGCGGCCCTTATGCACAATGGTGGGTTTGTGATGCAGACTACTGTCCACTAAGGATTTGATCTGAGACCACTAACTCATTTCACATAGACCTTGTCTACACTTGCAGCGTTCTGTAGGGTACATATAGCTACATGCCACAGTGAAAGGCAGTACTCTGTCCACAGATTAGTGTGTACTTACATATGGCATTGAAAGACTTTGGCAGGAGGGAGGCAGCAGGGAAAGGCTCAATGAATGGGGAAGCAGCAGGACGTGACACTGCTAAAAATAGCAGTGTAGATGTGGGAAGCCTGGCGTGGGCATGGAGAGAGCCACGCAGGGTACCTATCCTAGGGTTCAGGTGCGTAGGGCACTCTACTCACCTAAGCTGTGCTTCATTGCCTACACCTCTATTTATAGCTATGCTATCAGGGCATGCAACAAGGTCTGTACCTTACAACCACCATAAGTGTAAACCTATGCAAAAGCCACAAAGAAGCAGTCAGGTAGTAAAATATTTAGTTCATTTTGGAACAAGGCTCTTCCAACAAATGGGTGACTCAGAGGAAGAGAAAGGTTTTATAATGGGATATAGAGCCATCTTAGGCCCCCGTCACAGTAGTATTGGAGCGCTTCACAATATATTTATCCTCACCATGCCCTTGTGAGGTAGGGAAATACCATTATCCTCATTTTACAGATGGGGAGCTGCTAAGTGACTTGCCCAAGGTCACACAGAAAGCCTATGATGGCGCAGGGAACTGAACCTGCTTCTCCCAAGTCCTAGGGGAGAGCCCTAACCATTAGACAATTCATCCTGTCTAAGCCAGCGGCGCTCTCCTGATTCCAGAGTGATTAGATGTGTCAAAGAAATGTATACTCGAAAAGAATTTGAAAGATCATTATTTTTCTAAGTTACAATTAGGATCAAAGCTATCACTTTGAGCCTACTATATAACATTCATTTTCACAGCAGGCTGGTGTGCAATTAGATGCACATTCTCAATGGCAATTCCTGGTGTTGCTTGTCTGATTTTCCAAGTACAATACCAATGCTAATGGCATGATATCTATGAGCACCAGAACCCTTGGAAATCCTGATATAATCCTTTCTGTTGAAGCAGAGGTTCTAGTGAGAAAACAAATTGTATATCGGTAGCTTTATTGAGAAATGCACTGAGATCTGAAATGAGAGACTGGGCAGTGCAAGAACAGTTTACTCTGCATTGTCTAAAATCCTCCTATTAATTGATTTCTGCTTTCTGTTTCTTGAAAACACATATTCCTCTGTGAGTAAACACCACTAGCCATCACAGAGGGGGCCTTGTCTCCTCTGTCGAAGCACGGATCTTAAATGGAGTATTGTTTTCACAGTACGGAGAATGCTAGGACCTCACACAGAGACTCATATGACATTGGTTGAGACCCGTCTGTGAGATCCAGAAAAGAGTCTAGTCCAATTAATGCAACTTTCTGTTAACTGCCAGGGTTGCAAGAACAGCTTCATCTTCCTCGCCCCCTTCCCAATATGGCCATGCCGGTATGCTGCTTTTAAGCATGGCTACACTCTGAGATGCCCAACAAGGGCAACTAATCTTACATGTGCACTGTGATGCTGGCAGGTCAGGTGCCAGCTCATGCCAAGGGCCCTAGGTCTCATTGAACACTGATTAATGCATCGCTGGGAACCAGTGTGATTCACCTGTGTCCCAGCATTGTTAAAATAGATCTTATATTTATAAGAATGTGTTTAGACTTTATGAAATGCTTCTAAGTTGCTGCATGCATTAATCTCATAATACCTGTATCCTAATGTTATAAGGTAATATTTAAGTGTTTGCTCTGTAAATATAGAAGTGTTTGCTCAGTCAGGAGAGAAGCATTACCAAGTGTGAAATACTCGTTTACCACAAGAGGTGCCATCTCCTGCCCAACAAAAGAAGGCCTATAGACATCAGACAATTCATTGTGCAACCTCAGTGGACAAAAGACTTTGTTGATGGCTCCCTCCCACACCCATGAAGTGGAAACGTGCACAAACCCTCCTCCCATCAGTTTGAGCTATGGGGGAAGGGGATGAAAGTCCCTGTCAAGAAAAATTATCATTGTGCTGCTTGGAATTTGGAGAGGACAATATTTCTAAGCATAAGCAAGGGATCTTCAAACTACTTAGCCCTAAAGGACATACAGAGCCTGCATATTACAGCAGCATCTATTACTTTTTTGAAAGCTAACACTGTAACTCATTTGTGTGTGCATATCTACCTGCTTTAACCTTGTAAGTAACTCGTTTCTTTTTCCTATTTAATATATCTTTAGTTCATTACAGGATTGGCTACAAGCCTTGTCTTTGGTGAGAGATCTAAGGTACAGTTAACCTGGGACAAGTGACTGGTTCTTTGGGACTAGGAGTAACCTGACTAGTGTTGTGGTTTTTAGTGTGAGGGACCCTCTATCACAAAGGCGGCTTGCCTGGGTGGCAAGATAGGCCCGAGTGCCCAGGGGACTGTCTGTGACTCCATGTTAAGGCTGTTGTAGTGCTTGAGTTCACACTTGATAATTGGTTGGTGAAATCTAATTATAGAACACACAATCAGTTTGGGGTTTGTGCCCTGCTTCTTGACAGTCTGCCCTAAACTTGGCGCTCACAGTCGTGAACCACTCCAGACAGCCTGACGTGCACATTTTTAATTTAAGAAAATATTCTCTGTGACAAAGTTCCTCCTCTATCTTGGTGGGTCCTGCACTTATTGGCAGATTTTCTTGCCTCAGAGATTCACCATGTGGGTTGGGGAACAGCCCAGAGACCTTCCCCTCTGGAAGAACCCACAGTCCAGGTCAGTTGGGAGGTTTGGGGGGAACCCGGGCCTGCCCTCTACTCCGGGTTCCAGCCCAGGGCCCTGTGGACTGCAGCTGTCTATAGTGCCTCCTGTAACAGCTGCATGACAGCTACAACTCCCTGAGCTACTTCCCCATGGCCTCCTCCAAACACCTTCCTTATTCTCACCACAGGACCTTTGTCAAGGCTGGATCCCCACTTTGAACTTTAGGGTTCAAATGTAGGG